>NW_025333942.1:0-2023 GCF_019186645.2 Phyllostomus hastatus | reverse complement strand
CCTAAGGCAGCAAGAAGAAAGGAGAGATTTACCTAAAAAGGAGTGTCCGTAAGGCTATCAGCTGCTTTCTGTACAAATGCACAGACACTTTCTGAAGCCCCCTGGGGTGGAGGAGATGATAAGACTGTGGCTACACACACACCTCGATTGACTCTTTCAGTGACTGTATCTCCCAGTTCCTCAGTTTATTCTCAATAAAGAAGGTTGTGAGTGTGTTAACTTTAAAATATTGTCAATATCTGACCTTAATTCTGCAATAGGAGGAGAGCTGCTCAAACAAAGCATCTCTTATTGATTGACTCCCAGCTCTCATATTGGTCTGGGCTGATCCCTGGTGAATGAGGACCTTCCAGGAGCATTTTTCATTCTCAGTTTCTTTCTGGAGATGCTGACCTTTTTTAAATTTATTTTTATTTTTTTAAAGATTTTATTTATTTATTTTTAGAGAGGGAAGGGAGGGAGAAAGAGAGAGAGAGAGAAACATCAATGTGCGGTTGCTGAGGGTCGTGGCCTGCAACCCAGGTATGTGGCCTGACTGGGAATTGAACCTGCGACACTTTTGTTCGCAGCCCACACTCAATCCACTGAGCTACACCAGCCAGGGCTTGATCCTGACCTTTTTATGAACTGTTCTAAGTCCTCCAGGACAGTCAGCTATATCAGCAGACATTGTCTAACTGTGCTCTCCACACACAGACTCAAGTGACGCCAAACTCCATTTCTGCCAAGATGTACCACTTGGGCCTTAGCCAGGACTGGTGACAGGCTCAGGTGCCTTGTAACTCAGGGGCTCATTAAACTGTTACACACTCAGCCCTTTCAAGGCACCAAACCTAAACTGGAACAGGCCCCTGAGCATTCCTGGAGTCAAGAACCCTGGCACAGGGCTCTGGGGAAGATTTTGTGAGCTGAGCTGTGTATGAATATCAGGAGGCCTCTCAGACCATCCCTGATCTAGTATAGCAGGGTCAGCCTCAGGTCAAGTTCATAGGAACATGCTCAGGGGGCTGAACTGAGACTAGTCTCCCTCTGCTGACTTAATCTCATCAAACTGACACTTCTGTCTGCAGTGACGGTCAGCAGGGCTGCAGGTTGGGAGGGGAACTGAGATCTTGAGAAGTTTGTCTACACTCTGTGTATCCTGCATTAAATGTCAAAACCAAACATGAAACAAAATGCAGAGGGGAATGGAGGTAGTGTCCAGGACTGTCAGTCCTGTGTGTGAAGTAGGAGTCACCCCACCCAACCCCCAGTCATCAAAGAGCAATCACTCGCCATATACATCAAGTTGCCCAAATCTTATTTCTGTTTTTTGAATCTGGAAGGTGGGCCACTACAGTGTATATTCCTGTGTCCTTTATGGTGGCCTTCTTCAATAGCAAGGATCCATCATTGGTTATCCTGTATTCTCCATTGTTTCCAGGACCACTTATATAGAAACCTGGTGTCTTCATAAAAATTGAAATTATATTATTTTTGTCCATGTCTTTCCCCTTGTACCATATGAAGGCTTTAGCCTCAGGAGGCTTATTGAGGATACTCGGAACCATCTCCTCCCCTTCAGGAACATAGGTTGACATAATAATGATTTTGGCTGTGGTGGGTGAGCTCCAGAAGGTTAAGAGTGAAACTAGGAAATAAGAAAAAAAATGCATCAATATTTGCATCTATGTCTTGGGACAGAAAGATGAGGCCTCTGAGGTGGTCTTTTTATTGCTCAGCCTTGGTCTGCAGGTGATTGTGTGCCTTCCATGGCCAAGGTCAACAGCATGGCCCCCATTACATCAGCACCTCTGAAGCTGTTGTTTTTTCTGTTTCAAACACTATTCTCCAGGTGTTTGTCTTGGCTACCTCCTCACTATGCTTAGACTCTTTCTGAAACTCAGGGGCAATTTTGAAAGACACCTTTGCTGATCACCTTCTCTAAAGTTTCTCTGCATTCATTTTCTGAATGTCCTGTTTTTTTCATAGTTGTTGTGGGTAACTGACCTCGCATTTAGACCTTTTCTTGTTCCTTTCTCCT
>NW_025333940.1:0-6704 GCF_019186645.2 Phyllostomus hastatus | reverse complement strand
GCCCAGAACTGGGAGACACTCTAAACTGGAAAAGGTGAGACGGGCTGGGCCTTGTGGATCCTGGAGAGGTTTTATTTATGTGCCAAGGGGAGGGGATCTAAGGGAGACCCTTCCAGGGAAGAAGGGGGCCAGCAGCCTTCATAAACGGAGAAATCTCACTTTGCCTTATCCCTTGATTTTGGGGTACCAGCTCCCAGTTAGAAAATTGACTGGACTTATCACATGACATGGAGTAGATTCTAGAACAAGGGGGGGAGGGGCTGACACACTTATGATGTAATGTGAGGTATTTAATAAGAAATCTCTCTTGGATACACAACACCTATTGTGCATATTCAAGAAAAAAAATTAATAGACATAAATACTGAAAACCCCAAAGAGTTCATCAAGATATTTAAACATGAGAGAAATATTCCAAATTCCATTATATTTCTATATATTTGGGTACAATGCATAGAAAATATGCTAACTCTATAGGCAAAAATAATGTGATATATTGGGCTTCATTAAAATCATTATGCGTTGATCAAAAGACATTATGAAGACAGTGAAAAGGCAAGCTACATCCTGGAAGAGGACATTTACAGCTGACTAAAAGGGCTTTGCAGTCACGAAGCAGTGAGAAAAAGATAGGCAGTCTCACACAGAAATGAATGAAAGACCTGAACAGGCGCTTCAAAACAGAAGATTGGCAAAAAGTCACTGAGCAGAGAAAGAAAAGTGTTCAATTCTGTTAATCATCACACAAATGCCAATTAACACTACAATGACTACATACCCCAGTTCACCTATTGAAAATAGATAAGTACAAATAATTTAAAATGGAATAAAATACCATGACAAGTGTTGGGGAGGCTATGGAGCAATTAGAATTCTCACACATGGATGGTAGGAATGTAAATTTCTAAAGTGTCCTAAACAGTTAAAGGAAAACCTTCAACTACCCAGAAAAGAGAATTACTCTGTTACCGACAAATGAGCTGGGTGGAAAATGCTTTTTATATAATATATATTTTACATATATAAATGTATATAAATGAAAAATATATGTGAATATATATTTGCTATATGATTAAATTTAATGTATACAACATATAATTATATGTGCACGTGTATTTAAGCATGTATATTTACATGTATTTAGCACATGTAATATTTACATGTAGATATATACATACATGTATATATATGAAAGGATTCATATTCAGAATATAAAAACCTTTAAATCAATAAAAATGAAAGATATATACACAAAGATATATATATACACAAAGATATATACAGAAAGTATAAAATACATGGCCTTCTAGTACATGAAAGGATGATCAACTTCATTCATAGAAGAGAGAAACAGAAATTTAAACTGAACTGAGATACTGTTCCTCACAAATTTAAGGAAACACTGTAAAATTTTGACAATATCAACGTATGGTGTGTTAGAGTCTCTAATACAATACTGGCAGAAGTCCACAACTTCATGAAGTCTTATGGAAGAATTTGGAGGAAGTGCTATCAAAATTACAAATTCAATTATCTTTTGATGCACAAGTTTCATTTCTGGGGCTTTATCCTTCAGATACGCCATTATAAGTAAAGCACACAAACAAAAAACTTATATATAAAGTAGTCACTGCAGCTTTGATTACAATGACAAGAGATTAGAAATAGCTCATGCTCATTATGAAGGCCCAGCCACACAGTAGAATACTACACAACTACAGAAAGGCTCTGAGAAAGCTATTTTTGTACCCATCGGAACTAGAAAAGGCAAAGTCTAGAATGTATCCAGTGCTCTGCCTTTTGTGAAAGGAGGGAGAGACACAAAAGAATGTTCGGCATACTTGTAGCTGCCTTAGTCTGCATAAAACAAAGTGCAGAGGTTATATGCTGAGGTCATTTGACCATAAGAATAGGAGTAGTCTTAGCCTTGGCTGGCATAGCTCAGTAGATTGAGCGCGGGCTGTGAACTAAAGCATCGCAGGTTCAATTCCCAGTCAGGGCACATGCCTGGGTTGCAGGCCACAGTACCAGCAAGCACACATTGATGTTTCTCTCTCTTTCTCCCTCCCTTCCCTCTCTAAAAATAAGTAAATAAAATTTTTTAAATAAAAAAGAATAGGAGTAGTCTTTTCAATTTATACTTTTTTAAGCCATTAACTTGTGCAGGCATTACATAGTTGAAAAAGATCATAAAATAGATACATTTAAATATTTTAAGGTTATAAAGATTAAAGTGCTAATCTACCTTTTAGTGTTAATTCTTTGTTCAAAAAAATGATAGTTGATAAAATTTGGTTTTTCACCTCTTATTCTCTAAAAATGGCAGCCCTCTGTTTCTCTATTTAATTATCATTCGATTTGCTATTTTTATTATTATTTGTTTATCTGGGAAAGGATAAAAACACTCAGTATCAATTCCTCCATTAACAGTTTATCCTTCTCTGGGTCTCCAGTAAAGTATGTACAAAATGTTTGTTTAAATTAGATCTCACAAAGAAATAACTTCTCCAAATTTGGGGGTTTTGTTTTTTAAGTTCACTGAGAAACTCTATATGAAGCAGCCATCTCATGAACTTCCTGTGTATTCTAGAAACAGGAAAAGCCTGTGCTGTTCTTTGACAACTATATTAAAATAAGTAAAATTAGTAAAAATATAATTTTAGAATTTCAAATGACAAAAAAGCCTATTTCTTCAGAAAAAAACTGATATGTTGTTAGCTGGATTTTTTGCTGATTCTATGCTACGTAAATTGATCCTTACTTTAGAAATATTAAATATTTTATTAATTAATCTTAAATTATTAAAGCATTCCATTATAACATAATAGTGCTTCTGTTTATATGACAATTGACCTCCAACCATTGTTGGAAATCGGTGGGCCACACATTAGCATATTCGTTTCCTATGCCTGGCATCAATTAAGGCGTAGTGCCTTAATAAAGAACATACATTTATTATCTCAAAGGTCTGTAAGGCAGGGGTGTGGAATGGCCGAGCTGGTTTCTCCATTCCTGGTTATGAAGGTCAAGGTGTCCACTACTGGGCTCTAGAGAATCTCTGAGAAAAATCCCCTTCCAAGCCCGAGGATGTTGTTAGCAGAATCTCGTTTGCTTGCCACACTTAATCTCTCTGGGCCTTGCTGCGGGCCTGGCCCTCGGGCCTCCGTCTCAAAGCCGGAGAACGTGTCTCCAACTCTTATCACTCTTGAAATCTGCCAGTCCAGGTATTGTGCCCATCCAGAAATTCAGGATAGACTCTGTATGAAGATCCCTAACCTTAATCACAACTGTCAAGTCCCATTTGCCACTTAATGCAACACCTTCATGGGTTCCTCTGATTAATGCGTGGATATCCTTAGGGTGGGGGGGGGGGGATGCACAGTAACAAATACCATAATTAATAGCATATAAACTCAAATACTTAGCTATTTTCCATGTTTACCCCCCCAACCTGAACACCCATAAATTATAGTTATGGTAGCTGATCCCTGCTTAATTAAAAACTCATAGAGAACATCAATGCATTTCCATAATTGGCAAAATCAGTGAAAAATAAACTTCTGCCAAGAAAATGAAAATGTTAGAAAAAAAGAAAGCTAACCCTTTGAGAATAATTTACTGGTACTGGAAAGAGAAAAAAAAACCCTTACTATATGGTTTCTTCTCATTTTATATTCCAGAATCTAAAATATATGTCAAAAATCTTCCCTTTTTGTCAAGCTGCCATGAAATATTTCAGCGTCAAGCCTCACACACGCTCCTGGGGAAATCATGAAACATCTCATTCAGCCAAAGTGGCTGGAACGCTAAGCAGTGCAGGTAATGTCTCCCCCTTTGGCCATCAGCGCCGAAAGGAGCTCCGTGGAACCTGATTCACTAATTGTGCCTAATAGCTGACATCTGGCTTCTGCAAGTTCAGCAGGTTAGGACTGGCTTTATGCCTCCTGCTCACCAGGCACAGGGTGAACATGTTCTGACCCAAACTTCAGAGTAGCTGCTGCAGTCTGAGCTCCTCAAGTAATAGAATATTCATTAATTAATAAAATATGGCTTCAGGAGATGGTCTGTAGACATTCGTACCGCCAAATGCAGCTTTATTACAGCTGGCAGTCTTGAATAAGATGATATAAACACTATTTAAAAAAACAACAACTTTCCCTGGAGTGTGTCAAATAAAGTTTTACTTAAAATGATGATAAACAGTGTTGTTATGCCGATTCAGTTAATTTTGCTTTCATGCTACAAAAACTCAAGATTCTTCCATATATTAATTTTTATAGCTAGCTCAGAAAACCACTGACCTAAGAGTACAGTTACAATATACAAAAAACACACAGTTATGTTGTATAACTGAAACTTTGTACTCATGGAGCAACAATTTCCTATTTTCCCATTCCCCCTGAATCATGGAAACTGCATTCTAATCTCTGCTTCTCTGAGACTATTTTGGAAACCTCATGTAAGTGAAATCGCGCAGAATCTGTCCTTCTGTAACTGGCTTGTTTCACTTAGCATAATGCCCTAGAGAGTGCTATATTGCCACATGCAGTTGGATTTCCTCCTTTTTTGAAGACTGAATGTACACACCACATGTTAAGGATCCACTTTTTTGTTGATGGGACAGTGGAACTGTTTCCAAATCTTGGAAATAGAGAATAATACCTTAATTAACATTGGAGTGAAGACACAGTGCCTATAGTTGCTTGAAAATGTGTTCAGGTAGATTTCCTACTGTGTCCTACCACAAAAACAAAGGAACGCAGGGAAACCTTGGAATTTTGTGGCTGTATGTATTATCTTGACCATGGTTTAAGTTTCACAGATGAATGCACATGTCAAAAGTCACTGGATGATAGAAATATGCACAGCTTTTGAATATTGATTATACCTTAATAAAACTGGGGGGCGGGGGAAGAAGGATAAGTTCTCAGAGCCTCAGCCCTGCCAAATTTCTCCTTCCACCTCAGGAGAGGAGCTCACAACAGGCCCTGCCAAGGGTCCCCAGCTCGGCCCTTCAGGGGTTCAGCTCCTGGCCCCTAACACAGCCTCCCCCTAAGTGTTGAGAGTGTTACCACGGGGGGCAGCACCCTTGCCCAGGGCAAGGCCACGTCACACCTGAGCCCCCGTCCCATCTGGGAAGGAGCTGGGAAACAACGCCTAGGACCATCTTTGGTCAAGGTCAAGAAGAAGGACTTTTCTGGTCTTTGCTTCTCTGCAGAGGCACTCATGCGACTTGGCATCTGTCTTCCTCAGGGCGTCTTCCCTTCGGCTCCTGGGCCCAGAGCTGCCCGCTCGCCATTGGCGCAGCTGTTCCTGAAAGAGGCGGGTGGCTCCTAAGGACCGCGGCCTCACACGGAACACACAGGCTCGGCCGTTCGCCAATGCCTTCGGCTGTCTACACCTTGGTTACTTAGAAAATGGGGGGCAGGGGGTGCTCAAAGCTTTATAGGTGCATTCCCTGTTAGTTTTAGGGAAACAGACAGTATTCAAATACCTAAAAGGAACCTCAAAAAGGCACCCAAGCACCAAAAGTTTAAAGGAGAAAAGAAAGTGAAGGAAACTTTGATATATTGTTTCATATGTACTACAACAAACAGAAAATATATAATACTTATCCTAGTAAGGAATCAGAATTCCTTTTAACATCTTTGTCCTTATCTTAGTTGGTATTTTTTTTTAAAAATTCAACATAATCTGTTCTTTTTCAGGGTTTTCACGTCTTTTCACTTACCTTAGTTGGGTTTGTTTTTTAAAAAAACTCCAACCTTACAGGTATAGCAAAACATCATCTGTTCTTTTCCAGGGCCACCATATGTATCTGTGTGTGTGTACAATTTGTATGTCCGCTTATGTTTGGTTTTAACGGATTTTTCCTGAACGGTAAGATTAAAAAGCAATAATTACAGTAATTAAATGAACACCTAGCACTTTAACATCATGTATACGCGCGTGGGGGAACAGTTTAGGTGCCTTTTCCTTGTTCAGTCTTTAGAAAAACAAACCCAGTCAGATGGATTTTATTAGTGTCCACATTTTACCTCTGAGGAAACTGAAGTGCAGACAGGCTGTGCCACTGGTCTGGGTAATCTGTAAGAGAGATGGGTTCAAGGCATGTCGGTGACATAAAAGATGGAGAAATAAATAACCCTCCCTTAGGCCATGTTCAGAGAAGGTCTCAAAGAAGATGGAAAATAAAGTGATGCTGAAGAACAGGTGAGTGGGCAGGACTTAGCAAAGCCGGCCAGATAAAGGGCCTTCCCAGCGGAAGAACAGCCTGTGTTCCAGGATGGAGCTGTCGGCCAGAGGATGAAGGCTGACCCTTCTCTGAGAGTTGGGCTGAAAAAGGAGAAGCAGCAAAGTGACCCGGCAAAGAGATGCTCACTCATACGAAACCGCCCAGGTTAGAGTAAGACGTGTACGTGGAGGGGTTGAAGAAGGGGAGAGACAGCCATGGTGGAATGTGGGTCAGCAATTATACTTAGCTACAAGGCTTCAGTATGATTCCTGCACCTTGTTTATTTTCCTCCTATTCTTCTTCAGTATTGAAATCCACTGGAAAGTACATGTTCAACTCTCAGTTGTTCTAACGGAACTAATGTCAGAGATCTGTGTCCACCCTGAGGTCTGACTTCTACGAAAGAACGAGCAAGACCCTGGGCACCAGTGTGACTAAAGCAGTGGTAACCAGTGTGGAGGATCCCACA
>NW_025333939.1:0-50380 GCF_019186645.2 Phyllostomus hastatus | reverse complement strand
GATGTGCAGTGTTAACGTCATCTATCTTATTAGTTAAAATGCTGACTTTTTATAAATTTCTGTAATTAGATAAAGCAGTAAAGAATGGTAGAACTTCATGAGGAAATCTGACTCTTTGGAAATACATGCTATATAATGTAAATCAATAAATGTTAGTAAAAATATCTCTTACATTTGCATAGCATTGTATCAAGTTTTTGGAACAGTTTTTATATTAAGTCATGCTGTCTCCATAGCAACCTATGTAGTATTTGTGATAGCTTTTGTTACTCCTTTGTTAGAGATTAAGAAATTGATGTTCTCATAGCTGAGGCAATAGTTCTTAAATTAATTGGGTCAGTAACCCACACCTCCTGATAAGAATATTGCTGTTTTTCAGTACTGCAGAGGCTGAATTATATCCTGTAATTGAGAAACATAGTTAGTTGAGAGGTACAAATAATGACTATGTTGTTTGATTTTCCTTCATTGTTACAATTGTGGATGGGCAGAGATATGGTGGGTTTCTGAATATAACATTTCCCTGTTCCCCTATTGTTTATTAATCCCTCCGGTCCTTTCCAGTCTCAATAGACAGGGATAGAGATAGTCTGTGATCCAGGACCCACTGTAGCAGGAGGGTGGTGGTTTCTGGAGACAAGGCTGGAGACTCCCCATGAGTGACAGTTAGACTAGAATAGGCCTGGGCTAACTGTGCTCCCTCTGACAGTGGCTGTTCAGCAGAGCTTCTGCAGAATGTTTGGGACCTCACTCCAGGCATGCTGGTCTCAAGGGTGACAGAGAAGTAAGAAAGGGTTGATGTATTTCTGTGTGAGTCACTTTCCTGTAATCAACTAGAATACACATGATGTATTCACCAACAGAACAGATGTGTCAGTAGCAGTATAAAGGTTCTCAACTGTCCAAAGTCCAGTGAATTAAGAGAGAAATCATGTTGAACTTTACCCCCATTTCCCCCCAGATGGAAATACTACTCATTGTTTTCTTCTTTGTTTAAAGCTTTCTATTTATGCATAGTTCAAAGGTAGACTATAGGATTGAGAAAGGATTGTAAGTGAAAAAGCTGTTGAGTTCTGCTCATTGGATTATTTTTTGAATTGTTGTTCAAGTACAGTTGTCTCCATCCTCCCCCACGCATTACTCTCCCCTAATGAACCCACCTCCCACCTTCCACTTTCTTTTTTCCCCACTGTTGACTTTGTCCATGGGTCCTTTATACATGTTTCTTGACTTGATGCTTACCGTTCTTCCCCCTATTATTCCCCTTCTCCCTCTCCCATCCTATCTGGTCACTGTCAAGTTCTTCTTTATTTCCATGCCTCTGGTTCTATTTTGCTGGTTTGTTTGTTTGTTTTTTTTTGTTCATTAGGCTCTGCTTATAGGTGAGATCCTAGATCTTTCCTGCTTTGCCTATTTCACTTAGCATAATATTCTCCAATTCCCTCCATGCTGTTGCAAAAGGTAAGAGTTCCTTCTTTCTTTCTGATGTGTAGTGTTCCATTGTGTAAATGTACCACCGTTTTTTGATGAACTCATTTACTGATGGGCACATAGGGTGTTCCCAGCACTTGGCTATTGTAAATTGTGCTGCTGTGAACATTGGCATATATAAGTTCTTTTGAATTGGTGTTGCAGGATTCTTAGGATATAATCCCAGCAATGGTAATGCTGGGTTAAAATGCAGTTTCATGTTTAGATTTCTGAGGAAATTTCTTATTGTTTTCTTTCATTCCTCTTTTCCTTGAGTAGCTCTGAAATCTGCCTGTCTTTGTTTTAAAGAATTGGTCTTTGGAGGTCAATTCAGTTCTATGGCCCACTGTTACAATTTACCCAATCAATATATCATGTATGTCATATATGACCCCTTCTGTTCTGTGAGAATATAGTGACAGTGGAGTTGGAGGTAGGAGAACAGAAAAAGAAAATCTGTGTAATGATGTAGTGATCAATATGCAGTTCTCCAAACACTTGGCATGAACTTATTTGAATATCTCTTCCTATAGACAAATAAAAAAAAGAGGAAATATTTCTTAAAAAAATATACAAAGTATAGGAAATGGAGAAGTCAAAGAACTTATATATATGACCGTTGGCCATGAACTAAAGGTAGATGTAGGGGGAATGCAGGTGTGAGGGTGTGTGAAGGTAGAAGGGGAATAAAGGGGGAATGGAACAATGTAATAACATAATAAAATAAATAAATAAATTAAATGTCCATACTGAAAATAATTAAAAATATGAAAAGGACAGGTAAGAAATTAAAAATAAAATATCCTCTCATCTCCTCAATCTATGCTTGCATTTTATTGTATATCCTGCCATTTATGTATACATCTTTAAAGTAATTAGATTGATAAAAGTACTTAAAATTTTGTGTAACCATTTATACCCTCTATAGCTTTCATAGCACAAATTCAGTGCAAGGAAGATAAAAATTAGAGAAATCTAAAACAGAAACCAGACAAACAGCGAGCCCCTGCCCGGCCCCAGTGCACTGACTTCCGTGTCCCATCCAGTCCGTCTGCAGCAGGGTTCAGCCCTGCCTCCCGACAGAGCTGGGTTATATCGCCTTGTCCGTGTCTGGTCCCCGGGCGTTGAACATGGTCTCTCAGGAATCTGTGGCAGATGTAATTAATTATATGTTTTATAATTTGTTATTTTTCTACAAGTAGGGTCATTGAGAAAGAACTACAGAGTTAGAAAAATGCCAGGTGTGTTGAAAAATCACCCAAGAGGTTTCCACCAGCTAAACACAAGAGAGTGCTGCACCTGCGGGACTGAAGAGCTCTTACCACTGTCTTATTTCCTTGGTGTATGCGTGGAGGACGCAGAGTCCTCCTTGGTCACCTTCTTCAGATTCCTCCCCACACTCGTTTTTCCCTCAGGTGCTCCCTGTCTCCAGGGATGCCAGCTGCCTCAGGCAAGACTCCCTTCAAGAGGGATCCAAAGGTCATCTTCATAAATGTGGGAGCCCTGTAGTGTAACTCTCACTTCCCATGACATCCAGAGTATGAAGAGCAATATATTGTTAAAAAATAGATAATTTAAATTAATTCCCAGAGGTTTTATGTTCTGATAGAATGGATTTCTTTAGGTATGAGTTGAGAGGGGAAGATTCACAACACAATTTAAGACTTAAGAGAGAAAAATATTCTATATCTACAGGGTTTTCCTGATATCACAGGCACTCCCCACTGAGTATGGCATAGAGAACAGTCTTCTCATAATCTCCTTCTCCCTTGTAATGGCTGTGTGGCCCTGAGGCATGGGTCCTTATCACAAAGGGCAACACCTGACAATGCCTCCAAGGAAAACCAGTGCAGTGAGGCTTCCTGGTGCAGGAACAAGGAAAGTGGTCAGTGAAGGCTGCTAAAAATACCTCTGATATATAAGCGATGTACCAGTATCTGCTGACAAAAGATAATCATTTAATGAAATAGTTTATGGAAGTTGTATGCTTTCTTGACTTTACAATGGTATTTTGAAAATGTGAGTATATAAAAAACTATTAAAAGGCCCTGGCTGGCATAACTCAGTGGATTGAGCACGGGTTGTGGAACAAAGCACTGCAGGTTCTATTCAAAGTCAGGGCACATGCCTTGTTTACAGGCCATGGTCTCCAGCAACCGCACATTGATGTCTCTCTCTCTCTCTTTCTTCCTCCCTTCCCTCTCTAAAAATCAATAAATAAAATCTTTTAAAGAAAAAACTATTAGAGATTGAAAAATCAATAATGAAATCCCACAATCTTATGTAATGTGATAGAAAATAGTGTTTGCTTTTTGAAAAACTTTTTAAAGATATGTATATGTTTATTTTAAAATGTCAATTTTTGAAAGTCAAAATACCCCTGCATTCAAGCCCTGAGCAAAAATCAGAAAACTAGCCTTTCATAGACTGTTTGTGGACCCTAACACAATTGATGCCAAAATGGTAAATAGTTGAGTATATTTTTATAAAGGGTACAGAATTACAATCATTCTGCTTTTATTCTCTCATGTCTGTATCCTTTTGTTCATTACTATGTACCTGAGATTCCCCCAAGCCATTGCATGTGAGGACAGTTTATTCATTCTCTTTGCTGTGCAGTGTTCCAATGAGTAATCATACTAAATATTTTTGTCACATCCCAAACAATGCTACATTGATCATTTCTGTACAACCTTTGCTTGTACATACTTTCTTATTTCTGATAGGGTACTCAAGACATGGAAAATTTTAGCTTAAGGTAAAAAGTTATAAGTCTAGCAAGTAATGTGCATGTTAAAACTTTCCTTTCAGAAACTGCAGGTAAGGCCCATCCGGGCCCCTGGGAAAACAGCTGGCCTCCTGGGGCACTGATAGAAGATTATTGCCTTGGGGCATCTGGACCTTTGGTGTTCCAGGGAGAGAAGACCACCCTCCTCTGGAAACAGCTAACTGCCCAGAATAGCAATGCTGAAGCTTTGCTCATCTAATCCAACCTGAATTTTAAAGCCTTCACCTCTCCTTGTTTATCCACTCACCCCCACTTTATAAAAATTCTGGCCAGGAAAGAGAAAGAAAGAAGGTTTGTTGGGGTATGAACCCACCATCTTCTCAGATTGCCGGCCATCTGAATAAAGCACCCATAAAGATTCAATCACTGTCATTGCTTATAGGATTTGGTGGTGACAGGTAACTGGTGTGTTTTCCAGTTACATTTCTATTGGGTACAAAACTAATTCCACAATGTCCTAAGGCACATGATGGTGTATGGACCAGTTTAGAGAGTGCTGGTGGGAAGGACAGCCCCTGGAGGAAGCCAATGAATTGTGAATTGCAGCATAGGGATTGACTCATGAGGCCAGTCCCCTTTGCTTTTCATACCTTAGCCACACTGGTGGCTAAGCTTTTATTTTATTTTTTAAAAATATTTTTCTCATGAATTTATCTTGAATGGGGCCTCAATAGTATTTTTTAAAGATTTCATTTATTTACTTATTTGTTTGTTTGTTTGTTTTTTAGAGAGGGAAGGGAGGGAGAAAGAGAGAGAGAGGGAAACATCAATGTCTGGCTGCTTGGGGCCATGGCCTGTAACCCAAGCATGTGCCCCAACTGGGAATCAAACCTGTGACACTTTGGTTCGCAGCCAGCGCTCAATCCACTGAGCTATGCCAGCCAGGGCAATGGCTAAGCTTTTAAATCCCAGACAAATGACATGGTTTTGTTCAACTCAAGGCCTCTCTAATAGCTGATCCATCCACCTAGAATGCTTCTCTAACTACTTGAGGCTCTCAGTTAATTCCCACTTATCTTTTTGTTTGCAGGTAATTGTGTTCATATGAGGAAGTACATTTATACTTCTCTCTATTTGATCAATATGCTTTGGATGTATACTGCCGAGTCTTTTTTCATTATGGAATAGTTATAGTTTATTATAAATAATTCAAGTGATCATTTATCAAAATTTGTCACTTCCACTAGATGATAAGCTTCATCAGTGCAAATTGTGCAGGAGTTGCTGTGGAATAAAATGACATAGAAGTGCAACAGACACTTTGGAAACTGTCAGTAAGTTTTCAAAAATTAAATAAAAGATCAATGCAATAAAATTTGGTAAGTAGAATTCCACAGCATTTGTACAAATAGAGAGTACAACGTATACAATCAAGACATAAAAGAGAGCATGGAGAATTTTGGAAATGACACATTTTGCTGTGGGTGAAACATAGTAGAAATAGTTACTGGTTCATATGAAATGAATCAAACACAGTTCAACTTTTTGCAACATAGTATATGTAAAATTGGGAGATTATATATACATACATATGCATGTACACACACACACACACACATCTCTATATCCCAATACATAATTTTTCAATGTAGCCATTTTTTATTTCTAAGTTGTTCCAGGTCCTCTTTCACATTCTTGGTCTGCAGGTCATGAGTACCAGGGTTTAGCATGGGTATCACAAGGGTGTAAAACAATCTCAATTTGTCTTCATCTATGAAGTAGGAACAACTTGGCCTAAAATACATGAAGATCAAGTTCCCTGGGAAATTACCACCACAGTTAAGTAGGAGGTGCAGGTGGAAAAGGTTTGAACCCCACCTCAGCACAGTTGCTCTTCATTAGTGCTAGGATATATAACAATTGGGACAAAACATCCTTCATCATAATGAAGCCCAAAATTGTGAATATCACCACCTCATTCACCTGAGAATCTCATCAATACAGCTGAAGGTGAGGTAGGCCATCACAGAAGAAATGGTTAATCTCATTTGACCCACAAGAACATAAGCAGCACATTAACATTGTATTTATTGAAGTATCTATAATTCCCATCATGTGCTCAACAGCCATGGGCAGGGTGCACACTCCATTGGACATGGTGAATGTAAAGAGTAAGTGGTTGCTACTGGCCTTTTGTCCATCAAGGGCCATCACTGCCAGCTTTAGACACTCAGACTCTGAAAAGGTGCAGAAGATGAGGAATTGCAGACAACAGCCACAGAAGGGAATTGACTTCTTAGCAAAGAAATCTATCAGCATTCTGGGTCCAGTTGCTGTTGTGTAGTGGAAGTCACTGAAAGAGAGGTGGCCGAGGAAAAAATTTATTGGTGTGTGCACCCAGAATGAGGCCAAAAGAAAAAGAACATCACTAGCATCTCAGAAATGATCCCCACACCCATCACAAATTGATGTCAAGCATACTAGATCAGTTTGTATGTTTCTGAGGTATACAGTAATCAAGCCATATAATTTTTTGCACATCTTTGGCTTGTTTCACTCAATACTATGTTTGTAAAATTTCTCTATGCTGTTGTATGTGGAAGCAGTTCATTCTTTTTCGTCGCTGTGTAGTTTTCCATTGTAGAAACTCATCATGAAGTAATGTGCCAAACCTGGACCATGGGTCAGCAAACTATAGCACATAAAGCTTTACTGAAGCTGGGATGCACCACTTCTTTATATATTATTGATGTTGTCTTTTATGAAACAAAAGCAAATCTCAGTGGCTGTAGAAAATTTGTATAGCCTACAAATCTTAAAGAAATGCACTACTTGTCTCTTTAAGGAAAAGTTTGTCAACTCCTGATTTAATGTTGTGAAAAACTGAGTTGTTTTCTCTTTTATACTGTGGTAAATAATTCAGTGGTGAATATTTTGTGTATGTGTTGGAGTGAACATATTCATTGGTTTCCCTTGAGGAGAATTCTAAGACTGTTATTTGGGTCATAGACTATATATATGATGAACATTGATGAAGTGCATCAAATGGCTTAGGTAGTCTTCTCCACCTTCACTTAGTTAATCGTGTAATAATCAGTGACAGGTACTATATTCTCCCCATTTCACAGATAGTTAACTGAGGCATAGAAAAATTAAATAACTTAATCAAAGTGCTTCTCAATACCTGGGCACAGAGCTGGCATATAAATCAAGGGAATCTGGCTTCTTCCCTCATCCAATGATCTACCCTTGTCAATGGATAATCTACACATCATCACACTCATATGCACATCCACACACTTTTCTGAGGTATTTACTATATCCTTTGAGACAACCAGCTATAATCCATTGCCAAATTAACTTTAAGCAGCAATTTTAAATGTTTTCTTATACTTTGGGGCTATAAACTGCATTGGACTATGTGAAAAATGAGTGTTTAGTGAAATTCTTGTGAGAGAATTTGTGTGTGTCCTGGTAAGGCTGTTGGGGTTTGCCAGTTAGAGCTTGTGATTAGGGAATTAGATGCATGTTGGGAAGTTGTATCTCACCAGGAATCTACCTTCAGTCCTGTGGCTTTCTTAGTGGTGTCAGTTATGTATTTGTCTGTCAAACCATCAATTAACAGATTCAGCACAAGGAAGACCATGGTGTAGAACTGAGATAAATTTACCAATACTGGAAGGAGATTCCCCTGATGGGTGGACACAGAAGTCAGGTGAGAGGCCCATAGAGAGAAAGTTTTTCTCCTAGTAATAAAGTGGATTTAAGACTGAGAAAAGGGTGAAAAAGTAGGAGATGATGATGTGATGAACCCATGTCCATTAGTTGTCCTAGGTGGAGAGATGCCACTCATTAAATGCTGTGTCTGTGCAGGCTAGCTTTTCTAGGGGAGAGGATTACAGACAAAATGATTGACAACATTTCTTATTACAGTACTTCAGAATAAATGCAAAGAATGTGTGAACCAAGGGACTCATGTTGTCTCCAATGTATGACAAGACAGGAGCTCTTTTTTTTTTTGAAAGAATTTATTTATTTATTTTTAGAGAGGGAAGGAAGGGAGATAGAGAGAGAGAGAGAGAAACATCAATGTGCGGTTGCTGGGGGTCATGGCCTGCAACCCAGGCATGTACCCTGAGTGGGAATCGAACCTGCGACTCTTTGATTCTCACTCTGTGCTCAATACCCTGAGCTATGCCAGCCAGAGGACAGCAGTTTTCTTGAGTAACTGTATTTCAAATAATTAGTATGCCAAAGTGGCATTTTGTGGTGTACTATAACTTCTCTTCTTTGATTGTATAACATTGAATTACCCTGGTACACAATTTTTTTATTTTACATATATATGCATGTATGTATTTGAAATCTATCACTCTATCTATTTAATCTATATAGGTATAGATATGATTTTCTACATTCCCACAATCATTAGCATATAATTTATATGAATAATAACTCAGTAAATGTGTGTTTTGATTTTTTTCTCTTGTTAGTCTAGTGGATATTCAACAGAGTATAGAAATGAAAAGTCATTAAAAGCTAATTCTGCTAATGTAGTTCATTTTCAAGAGGATATATTTAATAGTTCATTTTCACTGTATTTTTTCATTACCATTTATCACCCTTATACTCTCATCCACTTTCACCCATCCTGTGAATATGGTCTTCTATAAAATATACGTTTTTGGATAATGTTTTAAAAAATACAATGTATTCTACTATACTATTGCTCAAAATTTTTTCCAGTGGAAACGAGCAGAAATGGATGAAACAGACAAATCTGAGGAATGTTCAGAGATGAATGCTCTTTACTTAGAGTGTACGTTATACGTAGGTCTTTACAGATCCATCACTTCAGCATCCACAGCCATTATGTACTTTCTGGAGAATACTGAATTATGTATTGCCAAGCCTCATACCCTGAGACTGGTTGTTTTAGTGACATCTAACAAGAGATAAAATACTATCAAATACTTCATTTTAGCATATATTTGTCTGTTTTGTCATTTTGTGTTACTGACGCCACACAGGTGTTTTGGATAATAGACATGGGATGCTCAGTCCTTGAACTAAGAACACACACAATGTCTTATAGGAGATGGTGATATAATAACAGAATGATATGAGTACAATGCTGAAAGGAGAGAGTTTTCTGTGACTTAAGAATGGGACATTTAACAAGAGGTTAAAAGTGTATTGTTTTATTCTTATGACGTTTGAAGAATGTACATGAAGCACACTTTATATGTTAAAGGGAGGGGTGTGGGCATGTATATAAAGAGAAAAGGACCTAATTGAGAAGTCTTGTGAAGTCTATTTTTTTTGTCTTCCATGAAGAAGAGAGAGCCTCCAGGTTTTTTTTATAAAATGGCAAACTTAAAATTAAATGAATATTCTGAGAACCTGAGATTGTATAATGTTTTTATAACAGTGTTAATACTTATTCAATAATAATATAAATACCAAGTACAATCACCTTAAGGTATTAAAATAGATCTTAACATTACTGAACATCAAACCACTAAGAAGTGAGCACTATTAAATTGTGTTTAGACTAAGGTTTTAGTTTATTTCATAGATTGACAGAGAACCAATTTAAGGCATTACAACTGGAATAGTAATGTAACTACTACTTGGTTGTTTCTTTTTCTCCATCAAACATAATTTTTTGTTAATAACTCTTCAACTTAAACTATATCAATTGGGAATTCCATGTTTTTAAAAACTTTAATCAGTATAATGCTATGAACATGTCATAAAGAAAGATAAAGTAACATACATTAAGCACACTTTATACATTAAGAAGATAGTGACTATCAGAGAAGGTCAAGTACTTCGACCCCCAAGCATCGTTCATACAGTTTCTGTTGAACTGTCAAGATCGTGTATCTGTTCCCCAGAGTGAGGGCAAGAAGGCAAATCCAGAGTCTGACGTGAAGGCTGTGATGTGCCATACAAATGTAGAGCTGCTGATCCTGCTGACCCATGGGGCAGAATGATCAGAAATAGAGGATCTGAGAAGTTGTCTACATGACATGATCTGTGTCCCTAGTACTCACTCAGCCTTGGGCAAAGAAGAAGTAGAGGTGAATTCTGTGTAAAATGAGCATGCTAAAAAAAAAAGATTTTTTATTTTCCATTCACAAAGGCTGCTTTTTACATGTGTGTTGCAGGGGAAACACCTTCATTCATTCAATCAATGTTTTTGAATGGGATCCTGAAAATGAGCATTGTAAATGACAAAGTAGAAATATCAGTGATCAAAACAGACAAGAGCCTTGCATTTATGGGACTCTAAGCTAAAGCAGAAGAATTTTAACTTATTCCTATTCATTCATTTACTACTTATTACTTCTCAGTGTTATGATGGGAAATTTATATGATGATACAAGCACAGAGGAAAAAAAATGAAAGCTAACTTAAACTATTAAAACTCCCTTCTGGCTCAGCAAATTTATTAAAACCATTGCTTAAAAAACTGGAACTTTAAACATGGAGGAAGACGGTACTATGCCCATATCATTCTGGGATATATACACTGATGAAGAGAGGAGAGTGGTACACAAACATCCTCTTTGCAAAACAGTACAGTAAACCTATTACTTCTTTCCTTTAGTTAAAAGAGATAAATATTCATAATGACTATTCTTCACATTCAATTTAGGCACAAAGGTAGGTAAGGAAATATCCAGAATTGTGCTTGTGAGACTACAGAAAACTGTACCAATGTCCATAAACTTTAGCTGTCAACATCTGCAAATAAAACCTTTCTCACTGAACACACTTTCACCCAGTACACAATTTAGTGCCAACTGCTTTTTTCAGGGCATCTTTCACATCCTTGTTCCTTAAACTGTAGATCAGTGGGTTTAACATGGGGATGACAACTGTGTAGAAAACAGAAGGCACTTTGTCAGTACCCATGGGATAACTGGAGCTAGGTTGGAAATACATGAAAAAGAGTGTCCCATAAAATATAGCCACAGCAGTTAAGTGGGAGGCACAGGTAGAGAAGGCTTTGCGTTTGCCTGCAGCCGACTTCATGTGAAGGATGGTAGTGATGATGTAGCTGTAGGAAAGGAGGACAGTGATGAAGCTGGACCCCACAATGCAACTACAGGAAACAGTCATTGCTATTTCAATGGTGGTTGTGTCTGAGGTGGAGAGGGCTAGTAAGGGTGGTACATCACAGAAAAAATGATTGATGATATTGGACTTGCAGAATGACAATTGAGTTGTGCAATATATAAAGATGATGATATCCACAAAACCTGCAGTGTAGGCAGTGGCCACCAGCTGGATGCACACTCTCCTGGACATGGTAACAGTATATAGAAGGGGGTGACAAATAGCTACATAACGGTCATATGCCATGACAGACAGCATGACACAGTCTACATCTGCAAAAATACCAAAAAAGAACATCTGTAGCATGCATAAGTTATATTCAATCTTCTTTTGCTGAGATAAGAAATCAGCCAGCATCTTGGGGGAGACAGAGGAGGAGTAGCAGACATCACAGAAAGACAGATTGCTCAGGAAATAATACATGGGAGTGTGGAGCCGGGGGTCCATGCTGATGAGCAGGATCATCCCCAGGTTTGCCACCACAGTGATGCCATAAACCAGCAGGAAGAGCACAAAGAGCCCCTGCTGCACATCCCGCCTGCCAGAGAGCCCTAAGAGTATGAAGTCTGTAAACACGGTGCAGTTCTCAGTGGCCATCATTCAGGTCTGGAAATCCCTGGTAGTGGAGGAAGGAAATGCAAGTGAAGGGCAAATCATCTGAGTGTCTTAGCAGTTACACTGCTGGTTCTTTCTATTTGTCAGCAGTTAGAAAAAGAGCTCAACAATGCACATTCTCTTTAAGTAAGCTGACTCTCTGAAATATTTCCAATTTAATGTGAATTGATAAAATGATAATAATACAGCTTATATAGAATAGGTAGCACACTTTGAGACAAATTCATTTTATTTCCATACCTATGTGGTGCTTTTTATCTTATAGATTAAGAAATTGATGTCCTCAGCATTGGCCAAGTTGTTCTTAGAATGATTTGATTCAGATTAACCATATCTAATTACAAGGTTGTTTCTGTTCTTGATGTAGTATAAGTGTTGTTATATTCTGTAATAAAAAAGCATAGTGAAGTGAGAGATGCACATAACAAAGATATTTCTTGATTCTTCCCTCATTATCCAATTCTGTAAAGCAGGCAGATCACTGGCTTGTTTCTTGATGTGTTGTGTCCCCACTTCCCCATTATCCCCTGGTCCTATCCAGCCTCAGTCAACAAGGGATAAAGATAGTCTGTGGTCCAGGACTCCCAGAACAGTGAGGGTCCGCTAGAGAAGTTGGAGGAGTCACCATGGATGATAGGTTAGAGTGTACACACTGGAACGTGTAAGGCACACCATGCACCCTCAGGCAGAACTGCTTGGGGGAGGTGTGTTGGGACCCCATAATAGACATCTTGGTAGCACAGGTGACCCAGAGGCAAGTGTAGATTACTGTATGAGACCCTCTACTCTAATCTGCTAGAATCCACTTAATGTACTTACCAAGAGATCAGACATGCAGGATACAAGGTAAGTCCTCATGTGTCCACAGTCACATAACCATAGAGAGATTTAAAGCTGAACTGGGCCCCATCCCAGTTCCCTAGAAATTGTAAAATTGCTTGACTGTGCTCCTGATCCCCTTCCTCTTGAGAATCTCTGAAATCTGCTTTCTTTTGGTTAAAAAGTTGGTGCTTGGAAGGCCAATTAAATTCTATGTTCTGCTGTTATATTTCACACAAACCAGGCATATCATATATAATATAATATATGATCTCATCTATATTGTGGGAATATGAGAAAATGAGAAATATAAAGTGAACAAAGAATTATATGTTTATAATGATGTAGTAATCCTTAGGCAGGTTTGTAAAAATCCTGGTCTGAACTCATGCAATTATGTGTGCTTGTAGAGACATTAAAAAACAAACAAACTTCATTTCAAAATGAAAATATTTATAAAATATGTATAACTATAGGTAATAGAGTAAAAACAAAAAATGTCCTACCACCTTTATAAGTAATACTCACATTTTATTCTTCATTGCCGTTAATGAATGTCTTTAGAATAATGAGATTGATAAAAGTAAGTAAAAGTTTGTATAATATTTCTTACCCTCCATTCGTTTCATAACATGCTTTAGGTCAAATAAAGATAAAAAGCTAAAGAAATCTAAAATAGAAATTAGCAAACCACAATTTTAACCTGTACCTGTTCCAGATCACAGATTTCTTTGTTGCCTGTTGTCTGTCTGCCAGAGGCTTCAGCACTGTCCCCTCAGTGACCTTGTTTATATCACCAGGGCTGTGCCCAGACCCGGGTGCTGGTCTCCCAGGAACATGGGACAGGTGTAATAAAATGTTTCATCATCTGTTATTCCCTACAGGCTGGGTAATTGAGAAAGAAACATGGGCCTTTTTAAAATATTGCTTCTGTCCCCGCCTACCTTATGGCCTAATGTTGTACTTAGCAATAGTGTAATGACCATACTGAGCACTCTTTACTTCCAGCTCACCAAATCTCATACAGGTATATTGTTTCCATTTCATAATTTATAAAAACAACCACTCAAATTACATGCAAAGACACACATATACACTCTCACATTAAATATTTTTACAAAATAAAGATTTTTATAAATACAAAAATACTGACTATAATCCTAGTGCTTAGGGAAAACTACATTTTGGTGTCTCTTATAGGATTCTTGACATTCAAACAAAAATTCCATCAGAATAAATATAGCTTATATGCAAATAGTTATTATGAATAATGTCAAAGCGGCCTTTTTTACATTAATTTATTCATTCTTCTTTTGCTAGTACCCTGTAGGTTTATAGAGAATCTTTATATCATAAAATTTTCATATCAGTATAATTATACATTCATAATTTATCATAGCTTTGTTCTTCTTTAAAACAAATTATAAGAAATGAACTTTAAGATCATATAAATTTGACTGTAAATAAAGTCAATTTTGGCCTTTTTACCAGAGTGAGATGTTTAATGTTGTTTAATAATCACCATATATTATCATATATGTTATGACATATACATCCTGAGTCGTTTCTAATAAACTCATTATTGGATACAGAAATGGAAACCTAGAGGTAATAAGTAAACTAGAGTCTTTTAGACATTTTCACTAAATTCATAAAAGTTGCTCAAAATAGGTGTTCTTGAGTATTTGGTAAAATTTACCTGTGAAGACATCTGGTCCAGGACTTTTGTTTGTTGGAAGTCTTTTGGTTACTGCTTCAATTTCCCTAGTTGTATTCTGTCTATTCAGATTCTCTGTTTCTTCCTGATTCAGTGTTGAAAGATTGTGTGTTTGTAGGAATTTATCTATTTCCTCCTGATTGTCCAATTTGTTAGCATATAGCTGTTTGTACAATTTCCTTACAACCATTTGTATTTTTTGGTATGGGGAAGAGGGATGTCTCATGCACTGTTGGTGAGCTTGCAGATTGGTGCAGCCACATAGAAAGCAGTATGGAGTTAACTAAAAATATTAAAATGAAACTGTTTTATGACCCAGCAATTCCATTTCTGGGAGTTTATGCTTGGTAATGACAGCAAAGGAAATGAGCTTCACTAATCTTCTTGTTTCTGGAAACAATATTAGAGGTGGCAACACCATAAAAGTCCTAGAGGAGAACATAGCCAGGAAAATCTCAGATATTCCAAGCAGCAATATGTTCACCTATATCTCCCGTAGAGTGAGGGACATAAAAGAAAGAGTAAACAAATGGGGACTTATCAAATAAAAAGCTTCTGCACAGCTAAACAGCAAAATGAAAAGGGAACTTAGCACATGGGAAAAATGTATTTGCAAATGATACCTCAGACAAGGGTTTAATCTCCAAAATGTACAAAGAACTTATAGGACACCACTCCAGAAGGAAAAACAACCCAATCGAAAAATGGGCAGGAGACTTCTGGCAAATATGGAGGCATAGGTAGACACACTGTGCCTCATCACATAACCAAATCAGGGAAACAAAAAACCCCACAAAAACCAGAACTGACAGAAAATTGAACTGTACACAAGTTTGACAACCAAGGAATTAGACACATTCATCCAGTCCAGTAGGAGGGGGGGAGTTGGGCAACTGGTTGAGTTGGGCAGGGGTGGGGACAGGTCTCAGCAAAAAGAAAAAATCATGTGTTTGGTTGCAGATCCCAGGTACACAGGCGGCAGCAAGGAGACCCTGGGCTCAGGGTGGCACTGAGCAGACCCAGTGAGGTGTGCAATGTGGGTGGCTAACCAGGAGGTCCCATGTTGTGTGCAGACAAACCAGGCGAAGCTGGGGAGCAAGACAGACCACACAACCCAGGGCCCCAGTGTGGGGAAATAAACCCGCAAACCACTGATTGAAAACACCTGAGGGGGTTGTGGCCCAGGGAGATACTCCCAGCCTCACAGGAGAGTTTGTTGGAGAGACCCACAGGGTCCTAGAATGTACATAAGCCCACCCACATGGAAATCAGCACCAAACAGGCCCATTTTATTTATGGTAAACGATTGAAGGAACTGAAATCTGAGAGAGAGCAGAGCAAGTCCCCTGATGAACACTTAAGGCTTCACCCCTCACACATAACAGGCACGACAAGACCAAAAAAAAAAAAAAAATGCCCAAATGGAAGAACAGATCAAACTTCAGAGCAAATACTTTTAAGAGACAAAGAGATAGCCAGCCTATGAGATGCATAGTTCAAAGCACTGGTGATCAGAATGCTCACAGAATTGGTTGGTTTTGGTGGCAAATTAGATGAAAACCTGAAGGTTATGCTAAGTGAAATGAAGGAAAACACACAGGGAACCAATAGTGAAAGGAAGAGAGCTGGGACTTAAATCAATGGAGTGTGGACCAGAAGGAGGAAAGAAACAACCAAAGAGAAAAGAAGGAAGAAAGAAGAATTCAGAAAAAATGAGCAGAGGCTTAGGGACATCCAGGTCTTCTTTAAATGTTCCAACATCCGAATTATAGGGGTACCAAAAGAGGAAGAGCAACAAGTGGAAAAGTTATTTGAACAAATAATAAAGTAGAACTTCCATGATCTGGTAAAGGAAATAGACTTCCAGGAAGTCTAGGAAGCTCAGAGAGACCCAAAGAAGTTGGACCCAAGGAGGAACACACCAAGGCACATCATAATTACATTACCCAAGATTAAAATGAAGGAGAGAATTCTAGAAGCAGCAAGAGATCAGGGGACAGTCACCTACAAAGGAGTTCCCATCAGACTGTTAGCTGATTTATCAAAAGAGACCTTATAGGCAAGGAGGGGTTGTAAAGAAGTATTTCAAGTCATGAAAGGCAATGACCTCCATCCAAGATTCCTCTATCCAGAAAAGCTTTCATTTAGAATGGAAGGGCAGATAAAGCATTTCTCTGATAAGGTCAAGTTAAAGCAGTTCATCATCACCAAGCCCTTATTATATGAAATGTGAAAGGGACTTATCTAAGTAAAAGAAGATAAAAATATGAATAGTAAAATGACAGCAAACTCACAGTTAATAACAACCACACCTAAAACAAAAGCAAAAGCAAACTAAGAAAATGACTAGAATGGGAACAGAACCACAGAAATGGAGATCACATGGAGGGATAGCAACAGGGGAGTGGGAGGAGGAGAGAGGGGGAAAAGGTACAGAGAATAAGTAGCATAGAGGGTAGGTAGAAAATAGACAGGGGGAGGGTGAGAATAGTTCAGGAAATGTGGAAGATAAAGAACTTATGACACATGGACATGAACTAAAGGGGGGAATATGGGTGGAAGGGGGTGTGCAGGGTGGAGGTGAGTGAAGGGGAGAAAATGGGACTACAGTAATAGCATAATCAATAACATAAAAAAAAGATTAAAAAAATTGAAAACATGTTTGAACAAAAAGAAAATGGGAAAAAGACATGAATAGAGAATTCTCCAAAGAGGACATAGAGAGCATTCAGAGACACATGAAAGGATGTTAGCCCTTAGAGTGGGGCAAATTAAACCCATATTGAGATACCACTCAGCACCAGTCAGAATGGCCAAGATAACCAATCAACAAACAAGTGCTGGTGAGGCTGTGGAGAAAAGGAAACCCTGGTGCACTGTTTGTGGGATTGCAAACTGCTGTAGCCACTCTGGAAAACACTAGGGATTTCCTCAGAAAACTAAAAATGGCACTGCCTTTGGATCCAGCAATTTCTTGCTGGGATTATGCACTTAGAATCCTGAAACACTAATTCAAAAGAACCTATGCACCCCAATGTTCATAGCAGCACAATTTACAATGGCCAAGTGCTGGAAGCAACCTAAGTGCCTATCAGTAAATGAGTGGATCAAAAGATTATGTTACAATTACACAATAGAATACTATGCAGCATACAGAAAGAAGGAGGTCTTACTCTTTGCAGCAGTATGGATGGGTCTGGAAGCATTAAGCTAAGGGAAATAAGCCAGGTGTTGAAAGACAAATACCGTATGATCTCATCCACAAGTGGAACCTAATCAACCAAACAAACAAGCAAACAAAATATAACCAGAGACTTTGAAATAAAGAACACACTGTCAGTAACCAGAGGGGAGGGGAGAGTGTAATAATGCAGTAAAATAGGGGAAAGGTCGTCAATGAACACACATAAAGGACATATGAACAAAGTCAAAGGATGGTAAGATTGAGGATGGGAGGAGGGGATGGGTGATGCGAGCGGGAGTAGTGGGGGAAAATGGAGACAACTGCAGTTGAACATCAATAAAGAAAGAAAGTACTCATATTTTGAATAAGACGTATTTGCTTAAAAATGCAGTAATCATTTATCAGTGAAGTGATATTATCACAAAAACACTCCTTAAAAGTTGCTCTATTATTTCCCAAGAATATACTGGAATTTATTGTAGATAAGGCAGTAGTGGAACTAAACCTTTTAGGACAATGATTTTCAGAAGTTTCTTAGAATTCAACAGTACATACATAGATTTGCTTTCAGGATAACCTTTTTGATATGTAATGTGCAAGAGATTACTTAAGTGGTAAGTATACAGTTAAATAAATTTAAAATAAATAACCTTGTAGCCAAGACAAAACAACAGATAGAACACTACCAGAATGACAAAAGCTGTCTACTTGAGGATATCCTTTTTTAAAAAATATTTTATTGATTTATTTTTAGAGAGAGGGGATGGGAGGGAGAAAAAAAATGGAGAGAAACATATTGTGAGAGGGAAACAGCAGTTCATTGCCTCTTCTGCACTACCCCACAGGAGACTGAACCTGCACCCCAGTCCTGTGCCCTGATTGCAAATCAAACTGGTGACTTTTCATTTTGCATATGACACCCAACAAACTGAGCCACACTGGTCAGAGCACCAGAAATCCTCTTAGGTCAATAGTCTCTTCATCCAGTGGAGTAATTACATTCTTTATTCTTATCATGGTAGAATAGTTTTGAACTGAGCACAAGCAGACACCTAAAGCCTGTGCTGCTGTAGGCAGTTATACACTTGTTCACATTGTGCATTCAGTTGCAAAGATGGATCCCATTGGTATAGAGCATTCTTTTGTACAACTACGTTGTTATTTATTGATCTACTTTCACCAGCATGGGAGGCAGCAGAGTTGTTTTCTCTCTTGTTATTTCCAATATTTTTGTGTGAACACTCTGGTAATACCCTTTGGTAGACACTAATACTCATTTAGCTTGCATATAAAACCAGTAGTTGAAAATGTGTGTGGGTGTGTATTTAAAATTTAGATTTAGTAAATATTCTCATACAGTTTTCTATGAAGTCTGCCAATTAATCTGGCCGTATCACACTACCCTTGTGTGAGTGCCTTGTTGAACATCCTCACCAATAACTAACAGGATCTTTTCCTTTAAATGTAGCCATTATATGGAGTGTTTGATATTACTGACAACTAACAAAGTTGAATACTCACTTTTACAAAGTGCGTATCACAGCAAAAATTTAGGACTGAAGGCCTGTTAAGTAGACCAGCTTGATGGTGGTGAGACTCCTGCATCCCAAACTCTGTCTGCTCTCATTGCAAGTTGCAGGTCAGGTCTGGTTGGACTGCAGCTGTACTGTATTCCATTGGTATAAGTGTATTCCCAGCCATCTGCCATTGCTCAATCATGCCCAGTGAGTATGTGCACTGATTGATAGACTCATGTTAATATAATCCAGGATGCAGTAACTTGAATAAAGAATTAAGATGATTCAGTTTCAGCTCCTCATTTGACAGAGTGGAACCTGAGGCCCAAAGAGAAAGAGTGGTTTGTTGAAGGCCACAGGTAGAGTGAGATGAGAGGAGGCACTTGGACTGAATATTGTTTTCATTGCCTTCACAGCTCAGAGTGTGTTTCTACAGAAGATTTCAAGCTCAATTGAGTATGCTGCACCTTCATATGGAGCCACGGGCTTATAGCTATCATGGGAATTATATCTGTTTTGATTTAACAAATTTTCTAACCAGATTTTTACCTCACAGTACTATTTGGTTGGATTATTATACATAGACAGTAATTGTCATCCCTAGTAGTTCTTGTGTTTGGAGGTATTAATGCCTGAGCAGAAATGAGTGATAGTTCTCTCACTAGTCTTACAGTGAAACACAGGGTTACAATATGTGACACCGATTGATTACTCAAAATTACTGAAGGAGACTATGCTCGAGGGCCAGAGATGGGGAGGGAAACCTACAGAGGGTGGAATGACAGTGTGGTTGTCTTCTGGGGAATGAACCCTTCCAAGTAAGGACTGTAAGTTGAAAAAAAGTATATCAAGTGTGTCAGGAAAGAGTGCAGCCATTGTTAACATAAGAACAGTTTGTGTCACATCATTGTAAGCTGTCAACTAAAGAGAGTGGACTGGAATGCCCATGATTGGACAATGACCACTTGCCTGCACTAGTTGGAGTGGTAGAAGCCACTGAGTGAGTATGTGTGCTGTGTGGACATTACATTGAAAATGACTGAGCAACTAGAACAAATATCTGCATCAGATTTTATGTTAAGTTGAACATTTCTCTGTAAACTGTTGGGATGGTTCATAAGGCCACAGCTATGGGCAACTGGTGATTGGCAGTTTCATCACAACAATGTGCACCCTGGTGCACCATGGGGCCTGCAGTGTTATTTGACTAAACATCTGATCACCCAGGTGACTAAGACCCCTCCAGCCCTGAATTGGTGCCCTGTGACTCTGCCTTTTCCCAAAACTAAAATCACATTGAAAGTAATGAGATTTCAGACCTGAGATGAGATCCAGGAAAATATGACAGGGTATGTGATGGCTACTGGGAGAACTGTGGGAGGTCCCAAGGTGCCTAATGTGAAGGGGACTGAGGTATCATTGTCCTGTGTGTAATGCTTCTTGTATCTTGGATCTTCTTCAGTAGATGTCTCTATTTTTCATATTTCATGGCTGGATACCTTCTGGATGGACCTCGTACAACTCAGGTGAGTTTGAGTACAGGGAGAGGGGATGGAGTAGTGAGGGAAGCCTTCTGATAGTGAAAATGTATGTTGGGTTATAATCTAGATTACTGTACCCTTTATTGCAAGGGAAGCTAACTTTCTAAAAAGGGACTTGTCTATGTAGATCAGTGGTGAGGTAGGGCTTTGGCCAAAGTGGGGTTTCAACAGAGAAGAATGGAATGGTGACCTATGAGTGAGGAGAATCAAATGCTTTTTTTCTAAATACTGAGCAGAAAATGTCCAGAGTACATGAGTTCATTGTAACAGATAAATATTAGTTCCTTTGTAGCTAATTATGCCATTATAGCCACAGTCCTTGGGACAGGGACAAACAGAATACCATGAAATGAGGAATTCTGGGATTAATGATCTGAACTCATTTCTTGGCAGTGTGGGGTCTGGGATTAGACAAATAGAGTGGGTCCCGGGATTTTGCTGGCACATAGGAATGGTGTGGCCAGCATAGGTGGCCATGATAAAACCTCTACTCATCTCTAAGAATGAAGGCAGGGTCAGGAAAGACAAGTTCTGAAGTGGATGGCAGAGAGCCCCACGCCCCTTGAGGCTAGGGCTAGGATGCACACCAGAATTTGATTGTTTGGTGAGCAGGCTCTACTGCAAATGAAGGTGGATCCTGGAGATTTCACTCCCTGACAGGAGGCCAGCAAGGACACAGCCTCTTCTGTCTGCAGTGGGGCTTAGCTCCTGATAGAGGGATAGTTGGCTCCTCATGATCTTAGAAACTTTCTTCAAGAATCGCAAATGGCTTATTGTGTATGTATTTCTCCTAATAATGTATGTATTAAGTTTGTGAAAAAGAAATGAGGAAACTGAGTCTTAAAAGGATTAAGTGCTCTAAGGTTACTCAGCTAGCAAGGAAAGGATTTTTTTCTCCTTTCTTTCTTTCTTATTGAGTTTACTGGGACAGGAATAGATTTGGACAGATTTGAATTCAGATGTGTTTCACTTCAAATTTTAGTTCTTATTTTTGGAAAAAAACCTTTTGAATTTTATTGTTGTTAAAGTTCAGTTTTATCCCTACCCCTGCCCCCCCTCGACCCCTTCCCACCACCCTAACCATTCCCACCTCCCTCTCCTGTTTCCATCCTGCCTTGTTTTTGTCCAGATGTCCTTATAGTTGTTCCTGTAAACCTTTCACCCTCCTCCCCCCTTATCTCCTTCTCTCTCCCCTCTGGTTACTGTCAGTTTGTAACAGTTCTTATTTTAACCTGTCTCCCATTTGATCATTCCATTAAAATGAAAATAAGACATAAATGGAAACAAAACTTCAGTTTTCCTGACTGTGTAAAAGCTATCATTTCAGATCTTTAAAGAATAAGATAAATTAAAAAGAATGGGATGTTTTCCTCCTAAACATACATGCAAATTATGACCAACAAATCTAATTTTACACAACATAAATAGATATGAATACATTTAGTATGTTTTTAATAAAGTAATTGAGAGCGGAAAAGGTTTGGACAAAGGTTGAGAAGTAATGATGTGTTAAATATTCTGTGAACAATAGCAAAATTTTTAGGTATTATACAAGAAAAGAGGTAAGAGTAATAAAATATTTTTGTGTTTAAACTCTCCGCAATCAGTAATTGAAGGCAAGTTGCCTGTTGAAAATTGCATGCTTTTAATGTACTGGTTTATTCTTATAAATGTTTCAGTGCTTGGAAGCATGTGACATTCAGCACTTTTCATGCACTGAAGGCATAGAAAACACTAGGGTTTAGGACCTGAATGGAAAGCCTTCTATCACCCAGTACTCTATCCTTCTGGACCCAGAAAAGAATGTCTCCTTGTTCCCTTCCTGACAACAACATAAAATAAAATAAGCACTCATTGCAGTTGAAATTGTGTTCTGTTTTTCATAGCTAGTAATTGTTAATTGACTGACAGGAGACCAACACAAGCAATTTATTTAATTTTGTTACTGGAATAGGATTGAGATATTCAGAGATGACCACTATTAAAGTTGTGTGTAAAATATGGTTCCAGTTTATTTCACAGGCAGACAACAAATGTAAATTGCTACAAATGAAATATTATTTTTCCTTATTTTTCAATTGAACAAATTTTTGTTTATAACTATGCCTTTACAATTTAATCTGTATCAATTGGACAATTCATTTTTTTATAGTTTTGTTTTCAGTAGTGTGGAGCAAGGAACACATCAGGATGGAGTTTCCCTTTCCAGTGACCTTGAGGAGGTTGTGGTGTTACTAAGCCTAATTCCCATTCATGCTTTTCTGTACATGTATCAGTAGGGTCATGTCTGTTCTCCACAGTGAGAGAAGAAGGGAAATCCATAGGCTGAAGTGAATATTCTGAGGTTCAATATGAATCTACAGCTCCTGATCCTTTGGATATTTGTTAATAAATATGAGGCAGAATTATGAGAAATAGAGGATCCAGGAAGTTCTCTGTATGTGATCTGTCCTTGAAACATATTCAGACTAGGCTGAAAGAAAAGGAGCACCCATAAATTTTGTCTAGATGAACATATTAGAAAAGAATAAAATATAGTAAATGGAGTTCTGTATTTCAAAAAAAATTGCATCACTTTTGCAGAGGACAGGTGTTCATTCATTCAATAAAGGTTTTGAATAACATCCTGGAACAGGGCATGGTCAATAGCAAGGCAGAAATATTTTTGAACAGGACAGGAAAGGGTCATGCATTTATGCAACATTCTGTTTGGGCTACAGCTCTTTTTAAAAATTCTTATTTACTTACTCACTACATGTAATTCTAAGTGGTATGATGAAATGTTTACAGGGTGATACAAGTGCATAGGAACAAGGCAAAAACATATTTTAACACTTAAACTCCCTCTGAATGAGCAAGTTCATTATATCCATTGTTCAAGAAAAATGGGAACCTTGGGAGAGTGAGTTGAACTGACATGAGTGGAAGGGGTGCTCTCCTTGTGATGTCTCACTAGGACTTACCCGTGAATAGACAAAGAGGCATAAAAAATCCTCTTTGAAAAACATTAAAGTAAACATATTACTAGTCTCCCTTAGCTGGAGGAGAAGATTATGAACAATAATGACTGCCTCCTACATTTCATTTAGACACAATGATCAGTAATGAAAAATATCTAAAATGGGCACTGGTGAGCCAATAGATATGTATGTCAAAATGCCTAAAAATGGAACTGCATTTTGACCCAGCAATTCCACTGCTGGGATTATACACTAACATAACTGAAACACCAATTCAAAAGAACTGATGTACTCCAATGTTCATAGCAGCAAAATTTACATGATCCAAGTGTTGGAAGCAAGCTAAGTGCCTATCAGTAAATGAGTGGATCAAAATACTATGGGACATTTACACAATGGAACCCTACACAGTAGAATGAAATAAGGAGCTCCTAACATGGCAAAAGCATGGATAGATCTGGAGAACATTATGCTAAGTGAAATAAGCCAGGTGGTGAAAGACAAATACCATATAATCTCATTTATAAGTGGAATCTAACCAACAAAACAAACAAATGAGCAAAATAGAACCAGAGAATAGGAAATAAAGAACAAACTGATAGTGCCCAGAAGGTAGGAGTATAAAGAGAATAAGAAAGAAAAGGAACAAGCAAAGGAACACAAATAGAGGACTCAGGGGCATGGAGAATGGTGAGGCACTGACTGTGGAGATGCGGGGGCAGGCTAGCAGGGAGCAATAGGGAAAAAGGTGAAAAAATTGTAACTGAAAAACAGTTAAAAAAATACCTGAACTTTAGTTCTCATGATCTTCAAATAAAGAGTTTGGGTGAGAACACAGCTTCCATCAGAACATAATTTAGTGCCAACTGCTTTTTTCAGGGCATCTTTCACATCCTTGTTCCTCAAACTGTAGATCAGTGGGTTTAACATGGGGATGACAACTGTGTAGAAAACAGAGGCCACTTTGTCTGTGTCCATGGAGTGACTTGAGCTGGGTCGGAAATACATGAACAGGAGTGTCCCATAAAACATAGCCACAGCAGTTAAATGGGAGGCACAGGTAGAGAAGGCTTTGTGTCTGCCCTTGGCTGATTTCATTCTAAGGATGGTATTTATGATGTAGCTGTAGGAGAGGAGGATAGTGATAATACTGAACCCCAGAGCACAGCTACTGTAAGTGAACATCACTATCTCAGTGATGGTTGTGTCTGAGGTGGAGAGGGCTAGTAAGGGGGGGAAGTCACAGAAAAAGTGATTGATGATATTGGAATTGCAGAAGGACAATCGAATTGTGCAATAAGTAACAATTGCAGAATACACCAGACTTTGGATGTATACAACGGCCACTAGCTGGGTACAGACTCTTCCACACATGATTGTTCTATACAGAAGTGGACTACAAATGGCTACATAACGATCATATGCCATCACAGACAGCATGACACATTCTACAACTGCAAAGGTAGCAAAAAAGAACATCTGAACAGCACATAGATTATATGCAATCTTCTTTTCCTCACATAAGAAATCAGCCAGCATCTTGGGGGAGATAGTGGAGGAGTAGCAGATATCACTGAATGAGAGATTGCTCAGGAAATAATACATGGGTGTGTGGAGCCGGGGGTCCATGCTGATCAGCAGCATCATCCCTAGGTTGGCGATCACAGTGATGCCATAAACCAGCAGGAAGAGCACAAAGAGTCCCTGCTGCACATCCTGCCTGCCAGAGAGTCCTATGAGTATGAAGTCTGTAAACACGGTGCAGTTCTCAATGGCCATCACTCAGGTCTGGAAATCCCTGGTTGTGGAGGAAGGAAATGGATGTGCAGTGTTAACATCATCTGTCTTATTAGTTAAATTGCTGATTTTTAATAATTTTCTGTAATTAGAAAAAGCTGTAAAGAATGGTAGAACTCCATGAGGAAATCTGACTGGAAATACATGCTATGTCATGTAAGTCAATAAATGTTACTGAAAATATCTCTTACATTTACATAGCATTCTACCAAGTTTGTGACACAGTTTTTACATGAAATCATGGTATTTCCATACAAACCTATGTAGTATTTGTGATAGTTTTTCTTACTCCTTTGTTAGAGATTAAGATGGATATTTTCATAGCTGAGGCGATAATTCTGAATTAATTGGTTCAGTAACCCACATCTTGTGACAAGGTTGTTGCTGTTTTTCAGTACTGCAGAGGCTGTATTATATCCTGTAATTGAGAAACATATTTAGTTGAGAGGTGCAAAAAATGAACATGATGTTTTATTTCCCTTCATTGACACAATTGTGGATGGGCAGACATATTGTGCATTTCTGGATATAACATTTCCCTGTTCCCCAATTGTTTATTAACCCCTCCTGTCCTTTCCAGTCTCAATAGATAGGGACAGAGATAGTCTGTGATCCAGGACCCACTATAACAGGAGGGTGGTGGTTGCTGGAGAAGAGGCTTGCTGGAGAAGAGGCTGGAGGGTCCCCATGAGTGATAGTCAGAGTGGAATAGGCCTGGGCTAACTGTGCTCCCTCTGACAGTGGGTGCTGTTCAGCAGAGCTTCTGCAGAATGTTTGGGACCTAACCCCAGGCATGCTGGTCTCAAGGCTGTCAGAGAGGTAAGAAAGGGTTGATGTATTTCTGTGTGAGTCACTTTCCTCTAATCAACTAGAATCCACAAGATGTATTCACCAACAGAACAGATGTGTCAGTAGCAGGATAAAGGTCCTCATCTGTGCACTCCAGTGAATTCAGAGAGAAATCATGTTGAACTTTGTCCCCATTTCCCCCAAAATCGAAATACTGCTTACTGTTTTCTTTTTTGTTTAAAGCCTTCTATTTATGCTTAGTTCAAAGGTAGAGTATACAATTGAGAAAGGATTGCAAGTGAAAATTCTGGTGAGTTCTGTTCATTGGATTATTTTTTGCATTGCTTTCAAGTACAGTTGCTCCAACCCCCTCTTAACTGTGCCCTATTTACCCACCTCCCAACTTCCACTTTCTTTCCTCTCCACTGTTGTCTTTGTCCATGGGTCCTTTGTACATGTTCCTTGACTTGACGCGTACCCTTCTTCCCCCTGTTATTCCACTTCTCCCTCTCCCATCCTATCTGGTCACTGCCAGGTTCTTCTTTATTTCCAAGTCTCTGGTTCTATTTTGCTGGTTTCTTTGTTTTGTTGATTAGGTTCTGTGTATAGGTGAGATCATATGGTCTTTCCCTGCTTTGCCTATTTCACTTAGCATAACATTCTCCAATTCCATCCATGCTGTTGCCAAAGGTAAGAAAGAGTTCCTTCTTTCTTTCTGCTGTGTAGTGTTCCATTGGGTAAATGTACCACAGCTTTTTGATTCACTCATTTACTGATGGGCGCATAAGGTGTTTCCATCACTTGGCTATTGTAAATTGTGCTGCTGTGAACATTGGCATATATAAGTTCTTTTGAATTGGTGTTGCAGGATTCTTAGGATATAATCCCAGCAATGAAAATGCTGGGTTAAAAGGCAGTTCCATGGTTAGATTTCTGAGGAAATTTCTTATTGTTTTCTTTGATTCCTCTTTTCCTTGAGTAGCTCTGAAATCAGCCTGTCTTTGCTGTAAAGAATTGGTCTTTGGAGGTCAATTCAGTTCTATGGCCCACTGTTACAATTTACCCAATCAATATATCATGTATGTCATATGTGACCCCTCTGTTCTGTGAGAATATAGTGACAGTGGAGTTGAAGCTAGGAGAACAGAAAAATAAAATCTGTGTAATGATGTAGTGATCAGTGTGCAGATCTCCAAACCCTTGGCATGAACTCATTTGAACATCTGTTCCTGTAGACACATCTTTAAAAAAAAGGAAATATTTCTTTTAAAAATATACAAAGTATAGGAAATGGTGAAGTCAAAAAACTTATATATATGACCCTTGGCCATGAACTAAAGGTGGATGTAGGGGGAATGCGGGTGTGAGGGGGTGTGAAGGTAGAAGGGGAATGAAGGGGGAATGGAACAATGTAATAACATTATAAAATAAATAAATAAATAAAATGTCCATACTGAAAATAATTAAAAATATGACAGGTATGTCCTTAAAAAGGACAGGTAAGAGATTAAAAATAAAAAATCCTCCCATCTCCTCAATCTATGCTTGCATTTTATTTTATATCCTGCCATTTATGTATATATCTTTAAAGTAATTAGATTGATAGAAATAATTAAAATTTTCATAACCTTTTATATCCTCTATACCTTTCATAGCACCAATTCAGTCCAAGGAAGATAAAAATTAGAGAAATCTAAAACAGACACCAAACAGCGAGTCCCCGTCCCATCCCGGTGCACTGACTTCCGTGTCCCATCCAGTCCGTCTGCAGTAGGGTTCAGTCCTGCCTCCCGACAGAGCTGGGTTTTATCACCAAGTCCGTGCCTGGTCCCTGGGCGTGGAACTGGTCTCTCAGGAATATGTGGCAGATATAATTAATTATATGTTTTATCATTTGTTATTTTTCTATAGGCAGGGTCATTGAGAAAGAACTACAGGGTTAAAAAAAAATACTAGATGTGTTGAAAAACCACCCAAGAGGTTTCCATTAGCTAAACACAAGAGAGTGCTGTACCTGTGGGACTGAAGAGCTCTTACCACTGTCTTATTTCTCTGGTGTATATGTGGAGGAGGCAGAGTCCTCCTTGATCATCTTCTTCAGATTCCTCCCCACACTCTTTTTCCTCTCAGGTGCTCCCTGACTCCAGGGATGCCAGCTGCCTCAGGCAAGACTCCCTTCAAGAGGGATCCAAAGGTCATCTTCATAAATGTGGGGGCCCTGTAGTGTAACTCCCACTTCCCATGACATCCAGAGTATGGAGAGCAATATGTTGTCAAAAAGTAGATAATTTAAATTCATTCCCAGAAGTTTTATGTTCTAATAGAATGGTTTTCTTTAAGTATGAGTTGAGAGGGGAAGATTCACAACACAATTTAAGAGTTCAGAGCAAACAAGAGAGAAAAATATTCTATATCTACAGGGTTTTCCTGATATCACAGGCACTCCCCACTGAGTATGGCATAGAGAACAGTCTTCTCATAATCTCCTTCTCCCTTATAATGGCAGTTTTGCCCTGAGGCATGGGTCCTTATCACAAAGGGCAGCACCTGACAATACCTCCAAGGAAAACCAGTTCAGTGAGGCTTCCTGGTGCAGGAACAAGGAAAGTGGTGAGTGAAGGCTGCTAAAAATACCTCTGATATATAATCTAGGTAGCACTTTCTGGTGACAAAAGACAATCATTTAAAGAAACAATTTATGGAAGTTGTATGCTTTCTTGACTTTACAATAGTATTTTGAAAATGTGAGTATACAAAAAACTATTAGAAGGCCCTGGCTGGCGTAGCTCAGTGGATTGAGCTCTGGCTGTGGACCAAAGCATCGCAGGTTTTATTCACAGTCAGGGCACATGCCTGGGTTGCAGGCCAGGGCCCCCAGCAAACGCATATTGATGTCTCTCTCTCTCTTTCTCTCTCCCTTCCCTCTCTAAAAATCAATTAATAAAATCTTTAAAAGAAAAAACTATTAGAGATTAAAAAATCAATAATAAAATCCCACAATCTTCTATAATCTGATAGGAAATAGTATTTGCTTTTTGAAAAACTTTTTAAGGATATGTATATGTTTATTATAAAATGTCAATTTTTGAAAGTCAAAATTCTTCTGCATCCAAGCCCTGAGAAAAAATCAGAAAACTAGCCTTTCATAGACTGTTTGTGGACCCTAACACAATTGTTGCCAAAATGGTAAATAGTTGAGTATGTTTTTATAAAGCGTGCAGAATTACAATCATTCTGTTTTTATTCTCTCATGTCTGTATCCTTTTGTTCATTACTATGTACCTGAGATTCCCCCAAGCCATTGCATGTGAGGACAGTTTATTCACTCTCTTTGCTGTGCAGTATTCCAATGAGTAATCATACTAAATATTTTTGTCACATCCCAAACAATGCTACATTGATCATTTCTGTCAAACCTTTGCTTGTACATACTTTCTTATTTCTGATAGGGTACTGCAGACATGGAAAATTTTTGCTTAAGGTAAAAAGTTATAAGTCTAGCAAGTAATGTGCATGTTAAAGCTTTCCTTTCAGAAACCGCAGATAAGGCCCATCCTGGCCCCTGGGAAAACAGCTGGCCTCCTGGGGCACTGATAGAAGATTATTGCCTTGGGGCATCTGGACCTTTGGTGTTCCAGGGAGAGAAGACCACCCTCCTCTGGAAACAGCTAACTGCCCAGAACAGCAAAGCAGAAGCTTTTCTCATCTAATCCTACCTGAATTTTAAAGCCCTCACCTCTCCTTGTTTTTCCACTCACCCCCACTTTATAAAAATTCTGGCCAGGAAGGAAAAGGGAAGAAGGTTTGTTACGGTATGAACCAACCATCTTCTCAGATTGCCGGCCATCTGAATAAATGCCCATAAAGATTCAATCACTGTCATTGCTTATAGGATTTGGTATTGACAGATAGTCAGTGTCTTTTTTGGTTACATTTCTATTTGGTACAAAACTACTGGTGGGATTTTAGGGTCAGCTGCAATAGAAAACTGCCATATAGTTTTCCAAACTGGAAAGTCAATTCTGACTTCTGTCAGTGAGTGGGAGCTATTTGCATTCCACATTCAAACAGGTACTTGATATTGATATTGAGAATCTTTCTCATGGCAGCTGCTCTTTAGGTGAGTCATGGCACAGCATGTACACACAGAAAATGCTTAAGTGGTAAGTATACAACTTGTTTTAAAAAGTATCCTAGTAATTGGTATCCAGGACTAGAAATAGATAATTAGAATTGCTAAAACCTTCTACTTTCTCCCTTCTTTTTAGTTCTTTTTAGTTCACACATTAGACTCATCTCTGTTTATAGTAGCTAGAAGCATATGCAATCAGAATTTAAATACATTTCAGTTGTTTTATAGGGGAATAGTGTGCTAGCTCAATGCTATTATCTTTGTGCTTGTTGGGTTGACACCCATCTCTGCTTGGGCTTTAGTCTAGTCCAGTTGCACTCCTGCCATGTTGCTGTTCAAGACAGGACTCAGTCCAGAGGTAAAATTTCCAAGGCCATGGGTTGAAATAGACATATTATTACCAGAAATAGGCATATTATTACCATATCATTATCTCCTATTGTTTTTCTACCATACTGTGTTTCAGAATGTCAGAAACAATACCTCCTTATACAACAGAGCAGTCTGATTGTCCTCCTTGGGTTTCCCTAGCAATCTGAAATGTTTTTGAAACTCGAAAAGACACCATGTTCATGCTGCCTGTCATGCACTAAACTCAATAAGCAGAAACAGGGATTGAATCTTTATGGGCGGTTTATTCAGATGGCCGGGAATCTGAGAGGAAGGTGGATTCACACCCTAACAAAACTGTCTCACATTTTCTTTACAAGCCAAAATATTTTCAACAGGGAATAAATAAGTGCAGTGAGGGGCTTTGCAATTCAGGGAGAATTAGGTAAAGGAAACTTTGACATTCTATTGGGTTAGTTAGCTGTTCCCAGGTTGGTTGTCTGCCTTTCTCTGGAACACAAGGGCCTGGATGCCTCCACTTGTCCCCAGGCAATGGTCTTTAGCAGTGCCCCAGGAGGTTGGCTGTCCCTCCCAGGAATCAGAATGGGCCGTAACTATCTGTAGTTTCTGAAAAAATAGCTTTAACATATGTGACACTTACTAGATTTATAACTATTTTCCTTAAACTAAAATTTGCCAACTCTTTAGTCCCCTAGCATTTTCACTCAAAGGCATTTTGTAAGGGCATCTAGAAATTGAATGACTTCTGGTTTGGTAAATAGTTAAGATTACCCTTGCTTCTTGTTTTTTCCTTCAAATTCATGTCCTTGTCCCTCTTTGCTAAACAAGCCACTTCCAGTGACTTGATCATCAACAAAGTTGAGCAGAGGTATGTCAAGTGTTCAAATATCTTGACCAATGCTGTTGTGTATATTTATTTTTCAAATAATTTATCTGTATGTCTTTAACATTCCCTTATTTTAACATCCACACCTGCTTTATGTTCTTGCAAAGAAACAACAAAAAATGAATTGAAGGCATGTACTAGGTTGTCAGTGAATTTTTTCTGCCTTAGGTGTACAAACATTCAAAACAGTGAACATGCTTAATATCTTTCTTTCAGGTGCTGTGCTAGTGCTCTGGTAAAGAAAGAGAAAGCACAGTCCTGAATGTCAGAGTGCTTGAAACCCCACCCTGATGACAATGATTAGGAAACAGAGTCATAGATGCAACAATGTCCTAAGGCACATGATGGTGTATGGACCAATTTAGAGAGTGCCAGAGGAATTGACAGCCCCTGGAGGAAGCCAATGAATTGTGAATTGTAGCACATGTATTGACTCATGAGGCCAGTCCCCTTTGCTTTTCATACGTTAGCCACACTGGTGGTTAAGGTTTTAAATCCCAGAGAAAGGACATGGTTTTGTCCAACTCAAGGCCTCTCTACTAGCTGATTTATCAGCCTAGAATGCTTCTATAACTACTCGAAGCTCTCAGTTAATTGACTCTTATCTTTTATTTGCAGGTAATTGTGTTCATGTGAGGAAGCACATTTATTCTTCCTTCTATTTGATCAATATGCTTTGGATGTATAGTGTCTAGTCTTTCTTCATTATGGCTTAATTATAGTTTATTATAAATAATTCAAATGATCATTTATCAAAATTTGTCACTTTCACTAGATGATAAACTACCTCAGTACAAAATGTGCAGGAGTTGCTGTGGAATAAAATCACATAGAAGTGCAGTAGACACTTTGGAAATCTCAGTAAGTTTTAGAAAATTAAATGAATGTACAATTAAAAGAGCAATGCAATAAAAATTTGGTAACTAGAATTCCATAGCATTTTTCAAATAGAGAGTACCACGTATACATTGAAGATATAAAAGAGAGCATGGAGTATGTAGGAAATAACACATTTTGCTGTGACTGAAACAGTATAAATAGTTACTAGTTCATACAAAATGAGTCAAAAACAGTTCAACTTTTGCAACATAGTATATATAACTTTGGGAGAATATATATATATATATATATAGTGTGTGTATATATATATATACACACATACACACACACACAGACACACACATCTCCATATCCTAATACATAATTTTTCAATAGAGGCATTTTTTTTCTAAGTTGTTCCAGGTCCTCTTTCACATCTTTGGTTTCTAGGGTACAAGTCCCAGGGTATAGCATAGGCATCACAGGGTATAAAACAATGAGCTCATTTTGTTTTGATCTATGAAGTAAGAACAACTTGGCCTGAAATACATGAAGACTGAGTTCCCTGGGAAATTACCACCACAGTTAAGTAGGAGGTGCAGGTGGAAAAAGGTTTGAACCTCCCCTCAGCACAGTTGGTCTTCATTAGTGCTAGGGTATACAACAATTGGCACAAAACATCCTGATAGAGTAATCAGTTAATGAAGCCCAAAACTATGAATATCACCAACTCATTCACCTGAGAATCTCATCCATATAGCTGAAGGTGAGGTGGGCCATCTCAGAGGAAATATTCTCATTTGACCCACAAGAACATAAGGAGCATATTAGCATTGTATTTATTGAAGTATCTATAATTGCCATCATGTTCTCCCCAGCCACAAGCAGGGTGAACACTCCACTGGACATGGTGAATGTAGAGGAAGTGGTTGATACTGTCCTTGTGTTCATCAAGGGCCATCACTGCTAGCTTTTGACACTCAGATTATGCAAAGATGCAGAAGATGAAGAATTGCAGAGAGAAGCCACAGAAGGGAATTGACTTACTGGCAAAGAAACCTAACAGCATTCTGGGTCCAGTTGCTGTTGTGTAGCAGAAGTCACTGAAAGTGAGGTGGCCAAGGAAAAAATATATATGTGTGTGCACCCAGAACTAGGCCAAAAGAAAAAGGACATGACTAGCATCTCAGAAATGATCCCCACACCCATCACAAATTGATGTCCAGTATGCTAGATCAGTTTGTATGTTTCTGAGGTATACAGTAATCAAGTCATATAATATTTTACACATCTTTGTCTGGCTTGTTACACTCAACACTATGTTTGTAACACTATGTTGTATGTGGAAGCAGTTCATTCATTTTTATTGCCATGTAGTTTCCCAGTGTACAGACTAATCATGAAGTAATGTGCCAAACCTAGACCAGGGTCAGCAAACTATAGCACGTAAAGTTTTATTGAAGCTGGGATATGCCCTTCCTTTATATATTGTTGATATTTTCTTTTATGAAACAAAAAAAATCTCAGTGGTTGTGGAAAAACTTTATAGCCTACAAATCTTAAAAAAATACAGTATGTGTTGCTTTAAGGAAACTTTGTCAACTCATTTAATGTGTTGAGGAAAACCTGAGTTGTTTTCACTTTCATACTGTTGTAAATAATTCAGTGGTGAATATTTTGTACATGTATTGGGGTGAACATATTTATTGGTTTCTCTTGAGTATAGTTATAAGGTTGTTATTTGGGTCATAAACTATATATATGATCAACATCGATGAAGTACTTCAAATGGCTTAGGCAGTCTTGTTGACCTTCACTTAGTTAATCATGTAAAAATCAATGGCAGGTACTATATTCCCCCCATTTCACAGATAGTTAACTGAGGCATAGAAAAATTAAGTAACTTAATCAAAGTGCTTCTCAATATCTGGGCACAGAAGTGGCATATGAATCAAGGGAATCTGGCTTCTTCCTTCAACCAGAAATCTACCCTTGTCAATGGATAATCTATACATGATTACACACACATGCACACACACACACTTTTCTGAGGTATTTACTATATGCTTTAAGACAACCAGCTACAGTCCATTGCCAAATTAACTTTAAGCAGCAATTTTAAAACTTTAAAATGTTTTCTTATATCTGGGACTGTAAACTGCATTGGACTATGTTAAAAATGAGTGTTTGGTGAAATTCTGCGAGAGAAGTTGTGTGTTTGCTGGTAAGGCTGTTGTGGGTTGCCAGTTAGAGCTGGTGATTAGGGAATTAGATGCATCTCAGAAAGTTGTATCTCATGAGGAATCTACCTCCAGTCCTGTGGCTTTCTTAGTGGTGTCATTTACGTATTTGTTTATCAAGCTGTAAATTAACAGGTTCAGCAGAAGGATGACCATGGTGTAGAAGGGAGATAAATTTACCAATACTGGGAGAAGACTCCCCTAATAGGTGGACACAGAAGTCAGGTGAGAGGCCCATAGGGAGAAAGTTTTTCTCCTCCCAGTAATAAAGCAGATTTAAGACTGAGAAAAGGGTGAACAAATAGATGATGATGTGATGAAACCATGTCCATTAGTTGCCCTATGTGGAGAGATGCCACGCATTAAATGATCTGTCTATGCAGGCTAGCTTATCCAGGGGAGGGGTAAATGATTCCCATTTTTTATCCCAGTATTTCAGAATAAATGCAAGGGATCTGTGAACAAATGGACTCATATTGCCTCCAATATATGACAAGACAGCAGCTTTCTTGAATAACTGTATTTCAAAGTAATCGATATGCCAAAGTGGCTTTTTGTGGGTTAGTGTAACTTCTCTTCTTTAATTGTATAACATTGAAATCTCCTGGTACATTTTTAAAAATTTTACATATATATGTATGTATGTATTTGAAATCTATCACTTTATCTTTCTAATCTATATGGTTACAGATATGATTATCTACATTCTCGCAATTGTTAGCATAGAATTCATATGAACAATGACTCAGCAAATGTGTGTTCTGATATTTTTCTCTCATTGGGCTGGTGGATATTCAACAGAGTATAGAAATTAACGGTCATTAAAACATGATTCTGCTAATGTAGTTCATTTGCAAGAGGATATTTTTAATAGTTCATTTTCATTGTATTTTTTCATTACCTTTTATCACCCTTATACTCTCATCCACTTACACCATTCTATGAGTACAGTCTTTTATAAAATATATGTTTTTGGGTAATGCTTTAAAAAATACAATGTATTCTACTATACTGTTGCTCATAAGATATTTCTAGTGAAAACTGGAGCAGAGAGAGATGAAACAGACAAATCTGAGGAATGTTCAGAGATGAATGCTCTTTACTTAGAGTGTACGTTATACGTAGGTCCTACAGATCCATCACTTTAGCATCCACACCCATTTATGTACTTTCTGGAGAATGATGAAATACATATTGCCAAGCCTCATACCCTGAGATTCATTTTCTAGTGACATATAACTACATGTAAAATGTAATCAAGCACTTCATTTTTTGCATACATTTGTTTATTTTGTCATATTGTGTCACTGACACCATGCAGGTGCTTTGGATGATAGACATGGAATACTCAGTCTTTCAGCTAAGAACACTCACAATGTCATATAGGAGATGGTGATATAATAACAGAATGCTAAGAGTACAATGCTGAAAGGAGATAGTTGTCTGTGACTTAAGAATGGGACATTTGACCAAAGCTGAGAAGTGTGTTGTTCCATTCTTATGATGTTTGAAGAACATACATATAGCACACTATATGTTAAAGGGACTTGTGTGAGTGTGTGTATTTAAAGAGAAAAAGACCTAAATGAGAAGACATGTGCAGTCTATTATTCTGTCTTCCATGAGAAGAAGAGAGAGCCTCAATTTTTTAATAAAATGACAACCTTAAAATTAAATGAAGATTCTGAGAACCTGAGACTGTATAATGTTTTTATAACAGTGTTGTTATTCAGTAATAATTTAAATACAAAGTACAATCACCTTAAGTTATTAAAATAGATCTTAGCATTACTTAACATCAAACCATTAAGCAATGAGCACAATAAAATTGTGTTCAGACTAAGGTTTCAGTTTATTTCACAGGTTGACAGAGAACCAATTTAAGGTATTACAACTGGAATAGTAATATAAATACTACTTGGTTGTTTTTGTTTCTCCATGAAACATAATTTTTTGTTAATAACTCTTCAACTTAAACTGTATCAATTGGGAGTTTCATGTTTTTAAAAATATTCATTAGTATAATGCTATGAACATGTTGTAAAGGGAGATAAAGTAACATACATTAAGCACACTTTCTACATTAAGGAGATAGTGGCTATTAGATAAGGTCAAGGTCCTAGACCCCCAAGCATCGTTCATACAGTTTCTGTAGAGTTGTTAAGAGCATGGATCTGTTCCCCAGAGTGAGGGCAAGAGGTTAAATCCACAGTCTGATGTGAAGGCTATGATGTGCCATATACATCTAGAGCTGCTGTTGCTGCTGACCCCTGAAGTAGAATGATCAGAAATAGAGGGTCTGAGAAGTTGTCTATATGACATGATCTGTGTCCCTGGTACTAACTCAGCCTTGGGCAAACAAGAAATAGAGGTGAATTCTGAGTAAAATGAACATGCTAGAATAAAACAAAAGAAAGCTCTTTTCTTTTCCATTCACAAAGGCTGCTTTTAACATGTGTGTTGCAGGGGAAAACCTTCATTCATTCAATCAATGTTTTTGAATGGCATCCTGAAAATGAGCATTGTAAATGACAAAGTAGAAATGCCGGTGAACAAGACAGACAAGAGCCTTGCATTTATGGGACTCTGATCTACGGCAGAATAATTTTAACTTATTCTTATTCATTCATTTACTACTTATTACTTCTCAGTGTTATAATGGGAAATTTATAGGATGGTACAAGGACAGAGGAAGAAGAAAATGAAATCTAACTCAAATTATTAAAACTACCTTCTGGCTCAGCAAGTTTATTAAGATCATTGCTTAAAAAACTGGAACTTTAAACATGGAGGAAGATGGTACTGGGCCTGTATCACTCTGGGATACATATACTCATGAATGCAGCAGAGTAGTATTCAAACATCTTCTTTGCAAAACAGTAAAGTAAACCTATTACTTCTTTACTTTGGTTCAAAGAGATAAAGATTCATAATGAGTATTCTTCACATTCAGTTTAGGCACAAAGGTAGGTAAGGAAATATCCAGAATTGTGCTTGTGAGACTATAGAAAACTGTGCCAATATCCATAAACTTTAGCTGTCAACATCTGCAAATAAAACCATTGTGACTAAACACACTTTCACCCAGTACATGATTTAGTGCCAACTGCTTTTTTCAGGGCACTTTTCACATCCTTATTCCTCAAACTGTAGATCAGTGGATTTAACATGGGGATGACAACTGTGTAGAAAACAGAGGCCACTTTATCAGTGTCCATGGAGTAACTGGAACTAGGTCGGAAATACATGAAAAAGAGTGTCCCATAAAATATAGCCACAGTGGTTAAGTGGGAGGCACAGGTAGAGAAGGCTTTGCGTCTGCCTGAAGCCGACTTCATGCGAAGGATGGTAGCAATGATGTAGCTGTAGGAGAGGAGGACAGTGATGACACTGGACCCCACAATACAGCTACAGGAAATGGTCATTGCTATTTCAATGGTGGTGGTGTCTGAGGTGGAGAGGGCTAGTAAGGGTGGCACATCACAGAAAAAATGATTGATGATATTGGACTTGCAGAATGACAATCGAGTTGTGCAATAAGTAATGATGGTGATATCGATAAAACCTGCAGTATAGGTAGTGGCCACCAGCTGGATGCACACTCTCCTGGACATGGTAACAGTATACAGAAGTGGATTACAAATGGCTACATAACGGTCATACGCCATGACAGACAGCATGACACAGTCCACATCCGCAAAAACTCCAACAAAGAACATCTGTAGCACACATAAGTCATATTCAATCTTCTTTTGGTGTGATAAGAAATCAGCCAGCATCTTGGGGGAGACAAAGGAGGAGTAGCAGACATCACAGAAAGACAGATTGCTCAGGAAACAATACATGGGTGTGTGGAGTTGGGGGTCCATGTTGATCAGCAGGATCATCCCTAGGTTGGCAATCACAGTGATGCCATAAACCAGCAGAAAGAGCACAAAGAGTCCCTGCTGCACATCCCGCCTGCCAGAGAGTCCTAAGAGTATGAAGTCTATAAACACAGTGCAGTTCTCAATGGCCATCACTCAGGTCTGGAAATCCCTGGTTGTGGAGGAAGGAAATGCAAGTGAAGGGCAAATCATCTGAGTGCCTTAGCAGTTACACTGCTGATTCTTTCTATTTGTCAGCAGTTAGAAAATGAGCTCACCAATGTGCATTCCCTTTGAGTAAACTGACTCTCTGCAATATTTTCATTTCAATATGAATTGATAAAATGATAATAGTATAGCTTATATAGAGTAGGTAGCTTACTTTGATAAAAAATAAATAATTTTCATACCTAATTTCATAGTATTTTTTATCTTATAGATTAAGAAATTGATGTACTCATAGTTGACCCAGTTCTTAGAATGATTTGGTTCAGATAACCCATATCTAATTACAAGGTTGTTTCTGTTCTTGATGTAGTGTAAGTGTTGTTATATTCTGTAATAAAAAAGCACAGTGAAGTGAGAGATGCAGATAACAAATATATCTCTTGATTCTTCCCTCATTACCCAATACTGTAAAACAGGCAGATCACTGTCTTGTTTCTTAATGTGTTGTGTCCCCACTTCCCCATTATCCCCTGGTCCTATTCAGCCTCAGTCAACAAGGGATAAAGGTAGTCTGTGGTCCAGGACTCCCAGAGCAGGGGGGTGGGTTACTAGAGAAGAAGTTGGAGGGGTTCCCATGTATGATAGGTTAGAGTACACACACTGGAATGTGTAAGGCTTACCATGTGCCCTCAGACAGAACAGCTTGGGGGAGGTGTGTTGGGACCCCATAATAGGCATGCTTGGTATTGCAGATGACCCAGAGGCAAGTGTGGATTACTGTGTGAGACACACTACTCTAATCTGTTAGAATCCACTTAATTTATTCACCAAAAAATCACATGTGCAGGATACAAGGTAATGTCCTCCTGTGTCCACAAACCATAACCACAGAGAGATTTACAGCTGACCTGGGTCCCATCCCAATTCCCCAGAAATTGTAAAATTGCTTGACTGTGTTCCTGATCCCCTTCCTCTTCAGAATCTCTGAAATCTGCCTTCTTTTGGTTAAAAACCTTGGTGCTTAGAAGGCCAATTAAATTCTATGTTCTGCTGTTATATTTCACACAAACCAGGCTTATTGTATATAATATAATACGTGACCTCATCTGTTCTTTGGGAATATGAGAAATATAAAATGGACAAAGAATTACATGTATATAATGATGTAGTAATCCTTCTGCAGGTCTGTAAAAAACCTGGTCTGAACTCATGCGGTTCCCAGTGCTTGTAGAGACATTAAAAAAAAATCTTCATTTCAAAGAGAAAATAGTTATAAAATATGTAAAACTATAGTAAGAGAGTAAAACAAAAAATGTCCAACCACCTTTATGAGTAATACTCACATTTTATTCTTCATTGTCGTTAATGAATGTCTTTTGAATAATGAGATTGATAAAAGTAAGTAAAAGTTTGTATAATATATCTTACCCTCCATTAGTTTCATAACATGCTTTAGGTCAAATAAAGATTAAAAAGCTAAAGAAATCTAAAATAGAAATTAGAAAACCACAATTAAAACGTGTACCTGTTCCAGATCACAGATTTCTTTGTTGCCTGCATTCAGTCTGCCAGAGGGTTCAGCACTGTCCCCTCGGTGACCTGGTTTATATCACCATGGCTGGACCCGGGTGCAGGTCTCTCAGGAACAAGGGACAGGTATAATAAGATGTTTCATCATCTGTTATTCCCTACAGGCTGGAAAATTGAGAAAGAAACATGGGCCTTTTTAAAATGTTGCTTCTGTCCCCGCCTACCTTATGGCCTAATGTTGTACTTACTTAGCAATAGTACAATGACTATACTGAGCACTCTTTACTTCCAGCTAACCAAATCTTATTCATGTATATTGTTTCCATTTCATAATTTGCAAAAACAACCATTCAAGTTACACACAAAGGAACATATATACAAACACTCTCACATTAAACAGTTTTACAAAATAAAGATTTTTGTAAATGCAAAAAAACCCTGACTATAATCATAGAGCTTAGGGAAAACTAGATTGTGGTGACTATTATGGCATTTTTAATATTCAAAGAAAAATTCCATCAGAATAAATATAGCTTATATGGAAATAGTTATTATGAATAATATCAATGCAGCCTTTCTTACATTAATTTATTAATTCTTCTTTTGCTAGTATCCTGTAGGTTTATAGAGAATCTTTATATCATAAAATTTTCATATCAGTATAACTATACATTCATAATTTATCATAGCTATGTTCTTCCTTAAAATAAATTCTAAGAAATGAACTTTAAGGGCATATAAATTTGATGACAAATAAAGTCAATTTTGGCCTTTTTCCAGAGTCAGATATTTTATGTTGTTTAATAATCACCATATATTATCATATATGTTATGACACATACATCCTGAGTTGTTTCTAATAAACTCATTACTGGATACAGAAATGGAAATCTAGAGGTAATAAGTAAACTGGAGTCTTTTAGAGATTTTCACTAAATTCATAAAAGTTACTCAAAATAGGTGTTCTTGGAATGTTTTCTAAAATTCACCTGTGAAGACATCTGGTGCAGGACTTTTGTTTGTTGGAAGTCTTTTGGCTACTGCTTCAATTTCCCTAGTTGTATTCTGTCTATTCAGATTCTCTGATTCTTCTGATTAAGGGTTGGAAGATTGTGTGTTTGTAAGAATTTATCTATTTCCTCCTGATTGTCCAATTTCTTAGCATATAGTTGTTTGTACTATTACAACCATTTGTATTTTTTGGTAAGGGGAAGAGGGATGTCTCGTGCACTGTTGGTGAGCTGGCAGATTGGTGCAGCCACATCGAAAGCAGTATGGACTTAACTAAATTAAAAATGAAGCTGCTTTATGACTAAGCAATTCCATTTCTGGAAGTTTATGCTTGGTAATGACACCAAAGGAAATGAGCTTCACTAATCTCCTTCTTTCTGGAAACAATATTAGAAGTGGCAATACCATAAAAGTCCTAGAGGAGAATTTAGGCAAGAAAATTTCAGATATTCCAAGCAGCAATATCTACACCTACATCTCTCCTAGAGCAAGAGACATAAAGGAAAGAAGAAACAAATGGGACCTCATCAAATAAAAAGCTTCTGCTCAGCTAAAGAAAACAGCAAAATGAAAAGGGAACCTAGCACATGGGAAAATGTATTTGCAAATGATACCTCGGACAAGGATTTGTTCTCCAAAATATACAAAGAACTTAGAAGACACCACTCCAGCAGGAAAAACAACCTAATTAAAAAATGGGCAGGAGACTTTCGGCCAATATGGGGGTGTAGGTAGACACAGTGAGCCTCATCACACAACCAAATTAAGGAAACAAACAAACAATCAAACAAAAAATACCAAAACTGACAGAAAATTGAACTGTACGCAAGTTCGACAACCAAGGAGTTAGACACATTCATCCAGTTCGGTAGGAGGGGTGGAACTGGGTGACCAGCTGAGTTGGGCAAGGCTGGGGACAGGGCGCAGCAAAAAGAAGAAAAAATGTGTTGGCTTGCAGATCCCGGGTGCACAGATGGCAGCAGGCATACCTTGGACTCAGGGTGGCAGTGGGCAGGCCCAGTGAGTTGTGCAGGGTGGGTGGCTGACCAGGCAGTCCTATATTGTGTGTAGACAAATGAGGCGAAGCTGGGGAGCAAGACAGACCACACAACCCAGGGCCCAGGTGTGGGAAAATAAATCTGCAAAACACTGATTGAAAACACCTGAGGGGCTGACGGGCAGGGAGAGATTCCCAAGCTCACAGGAGAGTCATTGGAGAGACTAACAGGGTCCTAGAATGTACACAAGCCCACCCACATGGAAATCAGCACCAGATGCTGATTGGTGATCAGCACCAATTTGCTTATGGAAAATGACTGAAGGGACTGAAATCTGAGAGAGATTGTAGCAAGCGCCATTGTTCCCTCTCGGACCCCCTTCCCCACAAATGGTGAGGGTCCTGTGACTGGGTTAACCCACCCTGGTGAACATCTAAGGCTCCGCCCCTCACACATAACAGATGCAACAAGAACAACAACAACAAAAAAAAGCCCAAATGGAAGAACAGATCAAACTTCAGAGCAAATACTTTTAAGAGATGAAGAGATAACCAATGTATCAGATGCACAGTTCAAAGCACTGCTGATCAGCATGCTCACAGAATTGGTTGATTTTGGTGGCAAATTAGATGAAAGCATGAAGGCTATGCTAAGTGAAATGATGGAAAAAATACAGGGAACCAATAGTGAAGGGAAGAAAACTGGGACTCAAATCAATGGAGTGTGAACCAGAAAGAAGAAAGAAACAATCAAAAAGAAAAGAAGGAAGAAAGAAGAATTCAAAAAAAAAGAGGAGAGGCTTAGGAACATCCAGGTCATCTTTAAATGTTCCAACATCTGAATTATAGGGGTACCAGAAGAGGAAGAGGGAGAGCAACAAGTGGAAAAGTTATTTTAACAAATAATAAAGGAGAACTTCCATAATCTGGCAAAGGAAATAGACTTGCAGGAAGTCCAAGCCCAGAGAGTACCAAAAAAGGTGGACCCAAGGAGGAACACACCAAGGCACATCATAATGAGGTTATCAAGATTAAAATGAAGGAGAGAATTCTAGAAGCAGCAAGAGATAAGGGGACAGTCACCTACAAAGGAGTTCCCATCAGACTGTCAGCTGATTTCTAAAAACAGACCTTACAGGCAAGAATGGGCTGGAAAGAAGTATTTCAAGTCATGAAAGGCAATGACCTCCATCCAAGATTCCTCTATCCAGAAAAGCTTTCATTTAGGATGGGAGGGCAGATAAAGTGCTTCTCAGATAAGGTCAAGTTAAAGGAGTACGTTATCACCAAGCCCTTATTTTATGAAATGTTAAAGGGACTTATCTAAGAAAAAGAAGATAAAAAATATGAGTAGTAAAATGACAGCAAACTCACAGTTAATAACAATCACACCTAAAACAAAAGCAAAAGCAAACTAAAAAAACAACTAGAACAGGAGCAGAACCACAGAAATGGAGATCACATGGAGGGTTATCAACAGGGGAGTGGGAGGAGGAGAGAGGGGGAAAAGGTACAGAGAATAAGTAGCATAGAGGGTAGGTAGAAAATAGACAGGGGGAGGGTGAGAATAGTTCGGGAAATGTAGAAGATAAAGAACTTATGACACATGGACATGAACTAAAGGGGGGAATGTGGGTGGAAGGGGTTGTGCAAAGTGGAGGTGTGTGAAGGGGGGGAAATGGGAACACTGTAATAGCATAATCAATAAAATAATATAAGATGGAAAAAAATTGAAAACAGGTATTCAGACAAAAAAAATGGGAAAAAAACATGAATTGAGAATTCTCCAAAGAGGACATAGAGAACACTCAGAGACACAGGAGAGGATGTTAGCCATTACAGAAGTGCAAATTAAACCCATAATCAGATACCACTCCTCACTGGTCAGAATGGCCAACATAACCAATCAAAAAACAACTGCTGGTGAGGTTGTGGAAAAAGGGAAACCCTAGTGCACTGTTTTTGGGATTGCAAACTGCTGTAATCACTCTGGAAAATACTAGGGATTTCCTCAGAAAACTAAAACTGGAACTGCCTTTGGACCCAACGATTTCTTGCTGGGATTATGCACTTAGAATCCTGAAACACTAATTCAAAAGAACCTATGCACCCCAATGTTCATAGCAGAACAATTTACAATAGCCAAGTGCTGGAAGCAACCTAAGTGCCTATCAGTAAATGAGTGGATCCAAAAATTATGGTACAATTATCCAGTGGAATACTATGCAGCATACAGAAAGGTGGAGGTCCTACTCTTTGGAGCAGTATGGATGGGTCTGGAAGCATTAAGCTAAGGGAAATAAGCCAGGTGTTGAAAGACAAATACCATATGATCTCACCCACAAGTGGAACCTAATCAACCAAACAAACAAGCAACAAAATATAACCAGAGATATTGAAATAAAGAACAAACTGTCAGTAACCAGAGGGGAGAGTGGACTGTAATAATGCAGTAAAATAGGGGAAGGGTCATCAATGAACACACATAAAGGACATATGGACAAAGTCAAAGGATGGTAAGTTCGAGGATGGGAGGAGGGGATGGGTGATGCTGGTGGGAGTAGTGGGGGAAAATGGAGACAACTGCAGCTGAACATCAATAAAAAAAGAAAGTACTCATATTTTGAATAAGACATATTTGCTTAAAAATGCAATAATCATTTATCAGCAAAGCGACATATTACACAGAAATACTCTTTAAAAGTTGCTCTAGTATTTCCAAAGAATATAATGGAATTTACTGTAGATAAGGCAGCACTGGAACCAAAACTTTTACAACAATAAATTTCTGAAGTTTCTTAGAATTTAATGGTGCATACATAGATTTGCTTTTAGGATAAACTTTTTGATATGTAATGTGCAAGAGATAACTTAAATGATAAGTATATAGCTAAATAAATTTAAAATAAATAGCCTTGTAACCAAGACAAAACAACAAATAAACAACACTACCAGAATGACCAAAGTCATCCACTAAAGGACATCCTTTCTTAAAAATATTTTATTGATTTGTTTTTGGAGAGAAGGGAAAGGAGAAAGAAAGAGAGAGAGAGAAACATGTTGTGAGAGGGAAACAGTAGTGCATTGCCTCTTGTACACTACCCCACAGGAGACCGAACCTGCAACCCGGGCATGTACCCTGACTGGGAATCAAACTGGCAGTTTTTCATTTCGTGTATGACACCCAACAAACTGAGTCACACTGGTCATGGCACCAGAAATCTTGTTAAGTCACTAGTCTCTTCATCCAAAAGATTAATTACATTCTTCATTGCTATCATGGTAGAATAGTTTTGAACTGACCACAAGCAGACACCTAAAGCATGTGCTGCTGTAGGCAGGTATACGCTTATTCACATTGTGCATTCAGTTGCAAAGATGGATCCCATTGGTGCAGAGCATTCTTTTGTACAACTAAATCGTTATTTATTGATCTACTTTAACCAGCATGGGAGGCAGGGGAGTTGTTTTCTCTTTTGTTATTACCAATAATTTTAGTGTGAACACTCTTGTAATACCCTTTGGTAGACACACACACCCATTTATCTTGCATATAAAACCAGGAGTTGAAAATGTGTGTGGGTGTATATTTAACATTTAGATTTAGTAAATAACGTCATACAGTTTTGTATGAAGTCTGCCAATCCACCTGGCCGTAACACACTACCCTTATGTGAGTGCTTTGTTGAACATCCTCACCAGTAACTAACTGGATATTGTCCTCTAATTGTAGCCATTTTTTGGAGTATTTGATATTGCTGACAACTAACAAAGTAGAATATTGACTTTTATAAAGTGTGTCTCACAGCAAAAATTCAGAACTGAAGGCCTGTTCTGAAGTAGACCAGCCTGATGATGGTGGGACTCCTGCATCCCAAACTCTCTGTCTGTCTGCTACCACCACCACTTCTGGTTCAGGTCCAGTTGGCCTACAGCTGTAAGGTATCCCATTGGTATGAGTGTATTTCCAGCCATCTTGTATTGGTCAGTAATGCCCAGTGGGTATGTGCACTGATAGGCTAATGTTAATATAATCCAGAATGCAGTAACTTGAATAAAGAATTAAAATGATTCAGTTTCAGCCCCTCATTTGACAGAGTGGAACCTGAGGTCCAAAGAGCAAGAGTAGTTTGTTGAAGGCCACAGGTAGAGTGAGATGGGAGGAGCCACTTGGACTGAATGTTGTTGTCATTGCCTCCACAGCTCAGAGTGTGTTTCTAAAGAAGGTTTGAAACTCAATTAAGTATGCTGCCCCTTCATATGGAGCCTCGGGCTTATAGATATCATGAGAATTATATCTGATTTGATTTAACAAATTTTCTAACCAGATTTTTATCACACATTGCTATTCGGTTGGATTATTATACATAGACAGTAATTGTCATCCCTAGTAGTGCTTGTGTTTGGAGGTATTAATGCCTGAGCAGAAATAAGGAATGATAGTTCTCTCACTAGTCTTACAGTGAAACACAGTGTTACAATATGTGACACCGATTGATTACTCAAAATTACTGAAGGAGACTATGATCTGGGGCCAGAAATGGGAAGGGAAACCTACAAATGGTGGAATGACAGTGTGGTTGTCTTCTGGGGAATGAACCCTTCTAAGTTAGGACTGTAATTTGAAAGAAAGTATATCAAGTGTGTCAGGAAAGAGTCCAGCCATTGTTAACATAAGAACAGTTTGTGTCACATCATTGTAACCTGTCAGCTAAAGATAGTGGACTAGAATGCCCATGATTGGACAATTACCACTTGCCTGCAAGAGTTGGAGTGGTAGAAGCCACTGAATGATCATGTGTGCTGTGTGGCCATCGCATTGAAAATGACTGAGCAACTAGAGCAAATATCTGCATCAGATTTTATGCTAAGTTGAACATTCCTGTGTAAACTGTTGGGATAGTTCATAAGGCCACAGCTATGGGCAACTGGTGATCGGCAGTTTCATCACAACAATGTGCACCCTAGTGCACCATGTGGCCTGCAGTGTTATTTGACTAAACATCTGATCACCCAGGTAACTAAGACCCCTCCAGCCCTGAATTGGTGCCCTGTGACTCTGCCTTTTCCCCAAAGTAAAATTAGCTTTGAGAGGGATGAGATTTCAGACCTGAGATGAGATCCAGGAAAATATGACAGGGCAGATGATGGCTACTAGGAGAACTGCGGGAGGTCCCAAGGTGCCTACTGTGAAGGGGACTGAGATATCATTGTCCTGTGTGTAATGCTTCTTGTATCTTGGATCTTCTTCAGTAGATGTCTCTATTTTTCATATTTCATGGCTGGATACTTCTGGACAGACCTTGTACAACTCAGGTGAATTTGAGTAGAGGGAGAGGGATGGAGTAGTGAGGGAAGCCTTCCAATAGTGAAAATGTATGTTGGGTTATAATCTAGATTACTGTACCCTTTATTGCAAGGGAAGCTAACTTTCCAAAACGGGACTTGTCTATGTAGATCTGTGGTGAGGTAGGGCTTTGGCCAAAGTGGGGTTTCAACAGAGAAGAATGGAATGGTGACCTATGAGTGAGGAGAATCAAATGCTTTTTTCTAAATACTGAGCAGAAAATGCCCAGAGAACATGAGTTCATTGTAACAGATAAATATTAGTTCCTTTGCAGCTAATTATGTCTTTATAGCCACAATCCTCGGGACAGGGACAAACAGAATACCATGAAATGAGGAACTCTGGAATTAATGATCTGAACTCATTTCTTGGCAGTGTGGGGTCTGGGGTTAGACTAATAGAGTGGGTCCAGGGATTTTGCTGGCACATAGGAATGGTGTGGCCAGCATAGATGGCCATGAAAAAACCTCTACTCATCTCTAAGAATGAAGGCAGGGTCAGGAAAGACAAGTTCTGAGGTGGATGGCAGAGAGCCCCATGCCCCTTGAGGCTAGGATGCACACCGGAATTTGACTGTTTGGTGAGCAGGCTCTAGTGCAGATGAAGGTGGATCCTGGAGATTTCACTCCCTGACAGGAGGCCAGCAAGGACACAGTCTCTTCTGTCTGCAGTGGGGCTTAGCTCCTGATAGAGGTATGGTTGGCTCTGTATGATCTTAGAAGCTTTCTTCAAGAATCACAAATGGCTGATTATATATATATTTCTCCTAATAATGTATATATTAAGTCTGTGATAAAGAGATGAGAAAACTGAGACTTAAAAGGATTAAGTGCTCTAAGGTTACTCAGCTACCAAGGAAAGAATTTTTTTCTCTTTTCTTTCTTTCTTATTGGGTTTACTGGGGACAGGAATAGATTTGGACAGATTTGAATTCATATGTGTTTCTCTTCAAATTTTAGTTCTTATCTTTGGAAAAAACCTTTTGAATTTTATTGTTGTTCAAGTTCAGTTTTCTGCTTCTCCCCCAACCCCTTCCAACCACCCTAGCCATCCCCACCTCCCTTCCCTGTTTCCATCCTGCCTTGTTTTTGTTCAGATGTCCTTATAGTTGTTCCTGTAGACCTTTCGCCCCCTTCCCCCATTATCCTGTCCTCTCTCCCTTCTGGTTACTGTCAGTTTGTAACAGTTCTTATCTTAACCTGTTTCCCATTTGATCATCCCTTAAAATGAAAATAAGACAAAAATGGCAACAAAAATTCAGCTTTCCTAACTGTATAAAAGCTACCATATCAGTATCTTAAAAAAAAAGATAAATAAAAAAGCATGGGATTTTTTCCCTTCTAAAATATATGCAAATTAAGTCCAACAAATCTAATTTTACACAACATAAATACATATGAATATATTTACTATGTTTTTAATAAAGTAATTGAGAGTAGAAAAGGTTTGGACAAAGGTTGAGAAGTACTGATGTGTTAAATATTCTGTGAGCAATAGCAAAATTTTTAGGTGTTATACAAGAAAAGAGGTAAGAGTAATAAAGTATTTTTGCCTTTAAACTCTCCCCAATCAGTAATTGAAGGTAAGTTTCCTGTTGGAAATTGCATGCTTTTAATGTACTGGTTTATTCTTATAAATGTTGCAATGCTTGGAAGCACGTGACACTCAGCACTTTTCATACACTGAAGGCATAGAAAACACTAGGGTTTGGGACCTGAATGGAAAGCCTTCTATCACCCAGTAATCTATCCTTCTGGACCCATAAAAGAATGACTCCTTGTTCCCTTCTGAAGTAGATGCCGGCCAGCAGTATCCATCTCGGCTGTGGATGTTCGTTGAAACATGCTAAAAACATACACAGAGACAACCAGGTCCTGTCGGGGCATAGGAACAGAAGGGCCATTCCTCACATGGGGAGCAACTTGGCCACCCTCTTTCCTGGAGGGCACTGCTTGTCCACCCTCTCTCCAGGAGGGTGCCATGGCCACTGCCTCTCGTGGGGAGCACGCCTCGTTCCCCCTCTGGAGAGGCTTTTTCTTGGTTTCATTTGCATAGGGATTGAGGTAAAGCTCATTAAACATTGCGGGGAAGTAAAGATCAAACAATAGATAACCAGGAAGTCTGAGGGCCTATTTTGAGTCAGGGTCAAAGAGCTGTAAAACTTTAAAGAACAAACTCACTTCTTCCTTGGACCCTTATCATTCAACTGAGAGTATTCTAAACAAAGCAGGTTTCACAGGAGTTTATACATGTTCTTTCCTAGGCCTGATCACCGGGGGAATCCACCCTTTTCAGCACAGAGCTGCACCACCCTGTCATTGTTTCAGGCTTAGGTGGAGCAAGGGATACCAAGAGATAAGGAGATTTTCTCCCAGACAATGAGAACTCAGGCTTTGTCAAGGCTGAGAAGCGAGGGTCCATCACCCCCTTTTGCTGTAGCCCCCAAAGTCCTTTCTTGGAGGCCTCCCATGTGGTCATGCCTGTCTTAGATCATTCCTCCCTTGGGGAATCTTACCCGTCATTGGCTAACCGACCAAGCTTTGGGGTTTAGATATGAATGAAGCAGCAGAAGCAGCACTCCTACCAGGGAGATAAGCTTTTGTGTCCTTGCTGGCTTACAGTCCAAGGGCGTTCCCATAGCCTTAGCGTAGGCAGTGGTTACAGCTTCTGATACCAGGCAGGGCGGTTCCCAACAGAATAGGAAATAAAAATCAAACTGACAATGACCAGAGAGGAGAAAGGAGGAGTATAAAGAGAAAAATAAGGAA
>NW_025333938.1:0-22500 GCF_019186645.2 Phyllostomus hastatus | reverse complement strand
TAACTCCTAACCCTAATCCTAACTCTAACCCTAACCCTAAGTCTGAATCTAACCCTAACCCTAACCCTAACTCCTAAGTCTGAATCCCTAACCCTAACTCTAACTCCTAACTCCTAACCCTAAGTCTCAACTCTAACTCCTAACCCTAAGTCTGAATCTCAACCCTAACCCTAGGTCTGAATCTAACCCTAACTCTAACCTAACTCTAACCCTGACTCTAACCTTTAACCCTAGGGTCTGAATCTAACCTAACCCTAACCCTAACCCTAACCCTAACCCTAGGTCTGAATCTAACCCTAACCCTAACCCTAACCCTAACCCTAACCCTAACCTAACTCAACCCTAACCCTAACCCTAACCCTGACTCTAACCCTAACCCTAACCCTAACCCTAACCCTAACCCTAACCCTAACCCTAACCCTAACCCTAACCCTAGGCCTGAATCTAACCCTAACCTAACCCTAACCCTAACCCTAGGCCTGAATCTAACCCTAACCCTAACCCTAACCCTAACCCTAGGTCTGAATCTAACCCTAACCCTAACCCTAGGTCTGAATCTAACCCTAGGTCTGAATCTAACCCTAACCCTAACCCTAACCCTAACCCTAACCCTAGGTCTGAATCTAACCCTAACCCTAGGTCTGAATCTAACCCTAACCCTAACCCTAACCCTAACCCTAACCCTAGGTCTGAATCTAACCCTAACCCTAACCCTAGGTCTGAATCTAACCCTAACCCTAACCCTAACCCTAGGTCTGAATCTAACCCTAACCCTAGGTCTGAATCTAACCCTAACCCTAACCCTAACCCTGAATCTAACCCTAACCCTGAATCTAACCCTAACCCTGAATCTAACCCTAACCCTAACCCTAACCCTGAATCTAACCCTAACCCTAACCCTAGCCCTGAATCTAACCCTAGCCTCTGAATCTAACCCTACCTCTGAATCTAACCCTGGCCCGGAATCCAACCCTGGCCCAGAATCCAACCCTGGCCCGGAATCCAACCCTGGCCCTGAATCTAACCCTAGCCCGGAATCTACTACCCCTAGCCCTGAATCTACTACCCTAGCCCTGAATCTACTACCCCTAGCCCGGAATCTACTCTTAGCCCTGAATCTACCCCTAGCCCTGAATCTACCCCTGGCCCTGAATCTACCCTTGGCCCTGAATCCAACCCTAGCCCTGAATCTACCCCTGGCCCTGAATCTACCCCTAGCCCTGAATCTACCCTTGGCCCTGAATCCAACCCTAGCCCTGAATCTACCCCTGGCCCTGAATCTACCCTAGGCCCTGAATCTACCCTTGGCCCTGAATCCAACCCTAGCCCTGAATCTAGCCCTAGCCCTGAATCTAAACCTAACCCTGAATCTAACCCTAGCCCTGAATCTACCCCAAGCACTGAATCTACCCCTGACTCTAGATTCTAATCCTAACCCCAACCCTGAATCCAACCCTAAATCTAACCCTGACCCTGAATCTACCTCTAGCCCTGAATCTACCCTTAGCCCTGAATCTACTACCCCTAGCTCTGAATTTACCCCTGAGCCCTGAATCTACCCCTTGCCCTGAATCTACCCTTAACCCTGAATCTACCCCGAGCCCTGAATCGAACTCAAGCTCTGAATCTACCCCGAGCCCTGAATCTACCCCTGACCATGAATCTAAACCTCGCCCTGATTCTACCCCGAACACTGAATCTACCCTTGGCCCTGAATCCAAGCCTAGCCCTGAATGGACCCCTAGCCCTGAATCTACCTCTAGCCCTGAATCTAACCCTCGCCCTGAATCTAACCCTAGCCCTGAATCTCACCCGAGCACTGAATCTACCCTTAACCCTGAATCTACCTTTAGCCCTGAATCTACCCCAACCCCTGATTCTAACCCTCACCCTGAATCTACGCCTAGCCCTGAATCTAACACTAGCCCTGAATCTACCCCTGACCATGAATCTAACCCTCGCCCTGAATCTAACCCGAGCCCTGAATCTACCCCGAACACTGAATCTACCTCTAGCCCTGAATCTACCCTTGGCCCTGAATCCAAGCCTAGCCCTTGAATGGACCCCTAGCCTCTACCCCTAGCCGCAGCCCCTAGCCTCTAGCCCCCACCCTATCCCTTCACCCCTCACCCCCTAGCCCCTAATTCCAGCCCCAGCCTTAGCCCCCATCCCCAGCCCTAACCCTAAACCCTCACTCTGACCGAGACCCCGACCCCGGGCTCACCTATAGCCCTAAGACCTAAGCTATAATACCTAAGCCCTAAGCCCTAACTCCTAGCCCTAAGCCCCACAGACCTAGCCCTAAACCCTAAAACCTACCCCATAGCCACTAGCCTGGCCCCTAAGCCCTAGCCCTAAACCTGTCTCTAGACCCTAGACCCTTAGACCCTTACACACCTACACCCCTTGACCCCTAGCCCCTAGGTCATGGCCCCACCCTGTCATTGCCCTTAGCCCCCAGACCTAAGCAGGAACCTTACCCGTGAACCCTGTCTCTTGACCTTAGTCCCTAGACTTACCGCTGTCCCCTACATCAACTCAAAGTGGTCCCATAACCTATTGCTCACACAAACACACTTTCTTTACACTGAGTCTGCCCCTCCCGGTCTCAGCTCTACTTTCTTTTCTCTGGCCCTACCATCTCTTCTGTGCCATGTTACTGTCATGTGTTGTGTGGATGTACACATTGATGTTAGAACGGCGCTTTCCTTACCTTCTCGAAGGCGGTCCCACGAGGAAATGCTGTCCGCAATGGTCCTTCAGGTGTTCTTCCCGGTCCGCACACTTTCTTTGAAGCGAGTCTCTCCTTTGGAGTGTCCGATGTTGTTTCTTCTTCCTTGCTCCTGTCCCCAATGGTCCTTCAGGTATTCTTCCCAGTCTGCACATGTTCTCTGAAGTGAGTCTCCCCTTCAGAGTGTCCGATGTCGTTTCTTCTCTATGGCTCCATCGTGAGTTCTGTGTCGTGTGGATGGAATGGGTCGTGTGGATGGAATGGGTTACGTGCTCATCTAGCTAGTTGTGTTGGAGCGACGCGTTCCTTACCTTCTCGAAGACGGTCCGACGTGAAGAGGCTGTCCCGAAGGGTGCTGGAGGTGTTCTTCCCGGTCCACTGCTCTCGAACCCAAAGGGATCATGAGGACGATCTTGATGCCGACAATGTTCGATGCTTGATTTGGGAACGCTGAGTATGTCCTCTGTTTCCCGCGTGGCCTCGTGGGGTTGTTCCTCAGGCAACCTCTGAACTCGATGGCCTTGAACAGTGACGAGTCCATCCGATGCATTCAGAAGGCTGGCAAATCGCCAACGTGAACCTGGAAGGCAAGTAGGACATGTTAGATCGATCAAAGCACCTTCTACGAGCTAAACAACTTTTCTTCCGTTTATCTCCCGTTTTCACTCTCCTTTCAATGACAAACCCTAGAATTCCAAACACTTGGCTTATCTTCATCTATACTCAATATCATAATGGCCACACAAACACTCAACACTTTTACCAAGTTTTGTTTGTTATCCAGGGAGGAGGAAACCGGCCTGAGGATGTGCCCAAAACGGCATGCCATTGAATTTATAGCTGTTCTACTTTATTTCATTTTATTGCACTCATTTCCTTTCTTTATCCCATGGTAGACAACATCGGAGAAATCAGAGACAGCAAATGACAATCGACTTTCAAACACACTTTGGACTTTTAAAAACATGACTCTCTAATGCTGTTACAGAACAACAAGGGGGGGCCTGAGACGATCTACTATGACTGAAAGAAGCCCCCAGGTCCGTTATGTCCACCAACAGAGGAAAGACGTCTCTCAATGCCAGAGATTCGTGAAGAGGAAAGGAAATGTTTACTTTCAAGCTATACAAACTTAAAGTAGGGACCTAATGTCTTTATCAAAAATCCTAAAGCCCCTTAAAACACCCACAAACAGACACAGTCCTTCCTTCCTTCCCCCTTTGCCCAGTCCAGAGTATCGTATCTACTAAGGCTGTGGGGGTCCCTACTGTGGCAAAGGCACGTGGTCCTCTCTCCCCGGACCACGGGAGTCCCCACTCTGCCAGAGCCGCGTGGTTCTCTCCCTCAGGGCTGCGGGAGTCTCCACTCCGTCGTGGTTCTCTCCCTCAGGGCCGCGAGAGTCTCCACTCTGCTAAAGCTGTGGGGTTCTCTCTTGCAGGGCTGCGCATGGTTCTCCCCCCTCAAATGGCTGCCGCGTCTCGGTTTAAATCCCAGCGCCAACCTTCCTCTGAAGCCCCATTGCCAGCTCCTCTCACAATTGGCTACAGCTGCCAGATTCTGGGCAGGTGTGGCCCTGTGGTGTGGAGCCAATGATCTCCAGGTTCTTCTGGATCTTATTACAGATCCCTATTGGAGGCTCCCCTCTTGGCTGCACCCTGTTACAATGCTACAAAAACAGTTCCAAAAAACATAACACGAAAAAGGGCTTCTGGCTGCTTGGGCCCTTATGGGGAAAACCAGTCACAAGGGAACTGGACCGTGCTGACATCTGGACGCTTTGGGAGGCACTTGGAAATACCGCTGCCATCCAAACTCGTGGATAGGACACTGAAATCCACCTCTTTTCCTGCCGACCTGCACGCACGGTTCATTCCCCAAAGCGGCCACAAGACGGCAGCAGAGAGCGACAGATGCAACGCATAGCGCACTATTGCCTCGGCTGAAACATTCCATCCATTATAACCGTGAGATCCAAGGATGGGCACACTTTTCTCCAAGGAAAAAAAAATGTGACGGCACAATATTGCCACCATTCTATTCCGCTCCCTTCTGCCATCTTGCCAGAGCAGAGAGTTCTGCCAGGGGCTTTCTGCATGATTACTGAAAACAGAAATTTCTCTACACTGAAAAAACTTTCGGAATAATGAACTCAACAGCCACACGAAAAGTGCTAGGTCTGCTGAGTACAGCGATTGAATCACGACTGTGCAGCCAGTCTGAGTAAGGTAGCCACCGCCATCCTCCTCCAAAGGGCGGTCGTCATCCAAAGGAGAGGAGGTTGCCCTTGTACTGGATTCTCGAGGGAGCCCTGTAGCAGGAGCTGTTTGTGGAAATCCATAAGGTTACTCACAACACGTCTCCGAGGGAAAGAGGGCAGCATTCATCCTCAGAAGACTGCGAAACTGCAGGAGGAGGTGAGAGCGCACATTTCTGTTGGGTGACTATGGAAAAGGTGTTGGGCCCTCCGTCTCTCCCATTTCCCGTTAGTGTAAAACATCCATGATTCATCACCCCTCACAATTTATTTTGGAAAGTGAACATTTTCCTTATCTTTCACTAGAGAATCTCCAACGCATAGAACGTGAAGATGGGTACCCCCAACTCCCCGCTTAACTCCTGTGGAACCCAAACTTCAAAAAGATAGACCTAACTCTGCTGGTGCAAATAGTTTTCCACGCTTCATTAGGGTGCTTTAGGTATGTTGCCTGTCTTCCCATGGGCCATAACATGGTCTGTCCTCCGTGAACCTCGGCCCTCCACGGCAAATGCTATACCAGACTCCTAGGGCAACTGCAGGCGAGAAATCTCCAGCATGAAACTCCACGATCCACTTCAGACTTGTTGCGTCCCTCACGGCAACGTCTCCACACACACCACTAATCTTTCTTTACCTTACAGGGGTGCTTTTACATTTCTAGAAATGACAAGGCCAAAAGGGCCAAATAGGTTGCCTAGGCTATTTCCTCTTCACTGTGAAAAATGGCCACACACACACATTCACCAGTTGTCTTCAGATTTTTTCTAATGCAAGCAGGTATAACAGCTTTCCATGGTGCAATCTAACAACACGGTTTTGAATGACATAAAGGCATGTGTGCACGATGAAAGAGATTGGATGGGGTGGGTATGTCCTGGGGGGGGGGGGGGCATCACATTGAACTTTTTACCAGCCCAACTTAATGCAAGGTTCAACCATCATCACAGCCTTGAAATCTTACACTTTTTATTTTTGCTCTCATAGCATTTAAGCTACCATTCACAGCAAATGGGTGACTGCAGCGTTCTGTTTGGGACTTCTGAAGGAGACTCCTACAGCACCTCCTCCATGAACCACCAAGGCAATTACAAAATAACTAGACATGACACATGGTAAAGATGCTCTAGAACAACACTTGAGAAAGAAATCTTCACCCTGGACGGCACATATTGCAACAAGAAGCTGCAAATGGACGAGTTTTGCACCCATACGAGGAATCAGAAAAAGTTGATAAAGTCCAGGCAAAACCAAGAAACGAGGCTATACAGATATCAGGAAAGGGCACATGCATACAATGATACAGCTGATAGTTTACTTTGCTGTTTTTGGGGTAACTCTTCGCTGCAGCATTAGGTATAAATTGTACCTCTGCATTCTTTAAGGAACCTAAAAACAGACCAAACAGACAGAAATGACTTTCAAGCACACCTGCAACTTGTAAAAGCCTGACTAAAATACGCTGCAAAGCCACTTCAGAAAAGGGTCACACAGTACACGTTCCCTGCTCCCTTTGCTCCCTTTCTCCTTCACCTGAGAGCCCGTCACTAGGTAACTGGACAGTGTTGCCATTTACACGTTGTCAAAAGTGCTTGAAATGACTACTGCCATGAAAAGTCATTGTAATTCCACTGGAATCAACTGCTTTTACTGCTGACCTACACTAAGGTGTCATTCCCCAAAACGGCCACCAGACGGCAGCAGACAACGACAGGTGGACCTCAGATCCCACTAATGGCTGGGCTGAAAGCTTCCTTGGCTTTTGAGCCTGAGATGCAATGACAGACACACTGTTCATTTTCCCGGGACAATGTGACTGCAAAACAGCCTCGCTGTTTTCTTCCACTGCCCTCTGCCACCTTTCGGGCGATTTCACCATTCCATTGTCCCACAACATGGTTCTCTTTCAGAACACAGAAATCTTCCAGGTGCCTTTTGCAGTCTTCCAGGGAATGGAAATTTCTCTCAAACAGGAAAGTCAGAAAGACCAAACTCAAAGGCCACGCGAAGGGGCGAGGTCTGGTAAGACTGCGGATGACCCACGACGGCGCAGCCAGGCTGAAATCGTTTTCCCGTGGTCAGAAACCGAAACATGCACTCTCACTGTATGCTGAAGCTTACGTGCCTTTGCTCACAGATTCCAGGCTCTTTCGCTTGGATGGTGCTTTCAGTTGGTCCAAAGGGGAGCGGTACATGTTGCCGGGAACCTGCTGGTTTCCCCAGGAGCGCCCACTGCAGGACTCCCTCCCCGATCCACCACAGGGGGACATCACCTCCGATGGATGAAGACCGGCCTTAGGGGAGAGGCTGCTGTGGTGGTTCCTTTGTGTGCCCATAACCTCTCCTGTTCCACATGTTTCTCAAATATGAATGATTCACTTCGCACCCCCCACAGATTGGCCTTGGACATGGAAGGTTTCCCTTACCCTTCAGTAGAGAACCACTTGTGAACATGGGATCAAAAAGGGTCCCCTACCATCCCACTTAATTTCTGTGGAACCCACATGTGAAAGCAATTCATGTAACCATGCTAGTGAGGGGACTCAAGACTTCTAAAATTTTACCTTAAAGTAAGAACTTATAACTCTACCAAGTAATGTGTATATTAAGAATTTTCATTCAGACACTACAGATAAGGCCCATCCTGGCTCCTGGGAAAACAGCTGACCTCCTGGGGCACTGCTGAACATTACCACCTGGGAACAGTCGGGCCTTTTGTGTTCCAGGAAGATACAGATGACCGCCATTCCTGGGAACAGCTAACTGCCCAGAACAGGAAGGTTGCACCTTGCTCACCCAATCCTCCCTGAATCTCAAAGCCCTCACCACGCCCGGTTTATTCCCTGTTCTAAAAAGTCTGGCCAGGAAAAAGAAGACAAAATGGTAAGTTAGGGTATGAACCCACCATCTTCTCAGATGCCAGCCATCTGAATAAAGCACCCATAAAAGATTCAATCACTGTCACTGCTTATTGGGTTTGGTAGTAACAGGCAGCCCAAAAGCCAATGTCTTTTCCAGTTACACTAGTGCAAATGATTTTTGACGCTAGATTAGGATAATTTCAGTGTGTCGCCTGCCTCCCATGGGACATAACATGGTCTATAGTCACGGAAGGTCTGCCCTGCCTGACTCTCCACTGCAACTGATCTGCCTGCCTGTGGGGACAACTGGGCGTGAAAAATCTCCAGCGTGAAACTTGCAATCCACTTCAGACACATGCCATCATCACTCACGGCAATGTCTCCACACACACCACAAACCTTCTATTACCTTACAGTTGCACCTTTACCTTTCTTGAAAGGACGAAGCCAAACAGCCGGAAATGTTGCTCCTGTTCATGCATCTTCAGTGGGAAAAGGACCACACACACATTCGCCACTTGTGGTGAGATTTTCTTATCAGACGCTGATGTGATGGCGGCCATGACACGATCTGACAAAACAATTTCAAATGATGTTAAAGGCAAGGGTACTCGACTGAAGCGAGGGGATGAGGAGGGGGCTGACGGTGGAAGTGAGGTTGGGGACCAAACCAACTGTAGGGCTGAACATACTTTTTGACCATCCTGATTTAAGACAAGGTTCAACAAGCAGCACTGGCTCAAAACCCTATACACTGTTTTGGCTCTCATCACCCTTATGCTAGCATTCACAGAGAATGGAGGAGAATGTTCTGTTGTTCAGGACTTCTGAAACAGACTCCTACAGAAACTCCCAACATGGTTCCCCATTACAATTACAGAATGACACGATCAGAACAATGCTAAACATGCTACGACCCAAAACTTGAGAAAGAGATCTTCACCCTTCAAGGCACACATTAGAAGCAGAAGGTGGAAATGGACAAGTTCTGCACCCACATGAGGAATCTAAATAGGTAAATGTAGTCTCAGGCAAAACACAGAAATGAGCCCTTAGACGTGTCCGGTAGGGCGATACATATGCTAATACCACTGATATTTTACTTTGCTTTCTTTTGTATCTCTTGGTGCAGCATTCTGTATAAATTTTACCTCCGTGTAACACAAGAAAGCTGAAGCAGACTAAGCAATGACAAATGATTTTCAAACACTCCTGAAACTTGACAAAACCTGACTCTCCTACAGTACAAAGGCAGTTCCAACAAAGGTCACATCAACCACATTTATGACTCCCTTTCCCGTAACTTACAAACCAATCACAAAGTTAACTGGACACTGCTGAGATTTACATGCTTTCAAATGCACTGTAAATACCACTGCCATGAAAAGTCATTAGGATGCCACTGAAATCAAACCCTTTTCCTGCTGACCTGCACTAAGGTGTCATCCCCAACATGACCACGAGAGGGCAGCACAGACCAACAGACGGAAGGCACATCCCATTAATGGCTTGGCTGAAAGGTTCATTGGCTTTTTAGGTTGAGATACAATCATAGGCACACTTTTCATTCTCCACCAACAGCAGGACTACACAGAGTCGTCACTTTTCTGTTCCACCGCCCTCTGCCACCTTTCAGGCAACTTCACCATTCCATCATCACACAACACTGTTCTCTTTTGGAGGACAGAACTCTTCCCGGTGCCTTCTGCAGTCTCCCAGGGAATGGAAACGTCTCTCCACAAAGAAAAACTTTGGAGAGACAGACTAAATGGCCGTGCGAGGGTACAAGGGTTGGTGAGCACTGCGGATGAATCGGGACTGCGCAGCCAGGCTGGAACCATTTTTCCCTGATCACCAAAGAGAAACGTGCACTCTCGCCTTATCCTAAAGTGTACGTGACTTCTGCTGACAAATTCCAGACACTTTCCCTTCAGTGGACCTTTCAGTGGGTCTGACGGGGAGCCGTACCTGCTGTGAGTAACCTGATGGCTTTCCACAAGGAACTCCTTCTGCACGACTTACTCCTAAATCCACCATATAAACACCCTCAGCTCCTTTGGATGAGGACCGTCCTTTGGTGGGGTGAGGGGTGGTCCCTTTGTTTGCCCACAATCTGTCCTGTTCCACATTATCCTAACACAGCAACAACCCATCCCTACTCACACTTTCACCTGAAAACACAACATTTCCCTTACGTCTCAGTGGAGAAATGCATGTGGATAGGCAGTCAAGAAGAGTCCCCACCAGCCTGCTTAACTTCTGTGGAACCCAAACGTCAAAGCAATAATATGACTGAGCTGCTGCAAACGGTTTTCAAAGTCTGATTAGGATACTGTGAGTATGCTGCCTGTCTCCATCCTGTTGTAATGTGATCTGTCCTCATTAAACATCTTCCCTTCATGGCTCTCCACTGCACCTGGTACGCAGGACCCGTGGGACAACTGCACACGAGAAATCTCCGGTGTGACAGTTGACAATCCACTTCTGATATGTTTTCTCAGCACCTTCTCCATACACACGACAAATGCTTTTTCCCTTACAGTTGCACTTCTACCTTTCCAGAAATGACAAAGCCTAATGTGCCAAAAACAATCCTTATGCTCATCCATCTTCAGAGTGAAAATGGCCACACAGATATTCACCACTTCTGATTATTTTTTAGCATGAGCAGATATGACATGTCTCATGATAGAGTCTAAATTAATGGTTTCAAATAATTTTTAAGACAAGTCTATGGGACCAGAGCCATGTAACAGGCATGAGTGGGGACAAAAAAAATTTGTGGCAAAACTGACTTAAAGCAATATTCAATCAGCATCACAGCATTGAAATCCTATATAAACAGGAAATCCTGTTTTCCACCTCATAGCACTTAGACAGGCATTCACTGAGAATGGATGACTAGAAACTTCTGTCATTCAAGACTTCTGAAATGGACTCCCACAAAACCTCTGAAGTGAACCACCATTGAATAACAAAATAACTTGAACTCAAGAGAAGTGAAGATGCTCTGTCCCAAAACTTGAGAAAGAAGTCTTCACCCTTGAATGCTCACATTGCAAACAGAAGCTGTAAATGTACATGTTGTGGACCCTTACGAGGAACCTGAAATAGTAAACAAATTCCAGGCAAACTGGAGGAAATGAGCCTGCAGACATGTCTGGAAGGGTGTGTATATAACATAAAAGCGCTGGTACTTTTTTATTTTTTTACTTCTTGGTGGAGAATTCTAAGTAACTGTTACCTACACATTGTTTAAGGAACCTGCAACACACAAAGCAAATTACAAATCATTTTCAAGCACACTTGCCACTTCTAGAAATCCGAATCTATGACGCTACACAGGGAGATCCGAGAAATGTCACATAAAACCCGCTTATTGGTCCCTGGCTGTAAATCTGGACACCAGTCGCAAGGTAACTGGACAGTGCTGACATCTGGATGTTTTCAAATGCACGTGTAAATACCACTGTCATGAAAAGTCACTAATACTCCATTGTAATTCACCATTTTTCCTGCTGCCCTGAACTAAGGTGTCATGCTTCACAATGGCCACTAGATGGCAGCAGAGAACGACAGATGGAAGGCATATCCTACTGAAGGCCAGGCTGAAGGGTTCCTTCGCTATTTACCCTGAGATGCAATGACGGACACGACTTTCATTGTCCCCCCACAACATAACTGCACAATGCCATCACCGTTTTCTTCCTCTGCCACCTTCATGCGATTTCACCCATTCCATCGTCCCACAACACTGTTCTCTTTAGGAGCAGAGAACTCTCCCAAGTGTCTTCTGCACTGTTCCAGGAAATGGAAATTTCTCTCCACAAAGAAAAATTCAGAGAGATGAACTAAATGGCTGTGGGAAGGCGCAAGGTCTCCTGAGCACTGTGGAGCAGTCAGGACTGCACAGCCAGGCTGGAACCGCTTTCCCTGGTCACCAAAGAGAACTGTGTTCTCTCACCTCATCCTATCTGCTTCCCCATCTGCTGACAAACTCTGGACTCTTTCCCTTGGGTGGGGGCTTTCAGTGGGTCTGATGGGGAGCAGTACCTGTCACCACTAACCTGCTGGCTTTCCATAAGGAGCTCCTCCTGCAGGACTTCCTCCCGGATTCACCACAAGGGCGACGTCACCTCCTCTGGATGAAGACTGTACTTTGGAGGGGGCGAGTGGTGGTTCCTCTGTTTATATAGAGTACAATTCTTCTTCTCATGGCTGTAATGTAGAAATCAGGAACAATCATTAATAATTCCTTACGTTTGAAAGTTATGAATTACACTTCTAAACCACACTGCAATCAACAGTGGTTGATATTTCACTGGAATCAACCACTTTTCCTGTTGAGCTGCATGAAGCTGTGATTCCCAAGGGACACATGACATGGCAGCAGAGAGCCACACTTGGGACATTTCTCAAAGGGACCATCCTGTGCTACAGACAGCTTTAACAAATTCCAAACGACTGAAATTATATACAGCATGTTTCTTTCTGTCATTGCTGTTAATATAGGAATCGGGAACAAAAGGTAACTACTAAGTCTGATATTTAAAACTTACTAAATGCACGTCTCAATGACATTTCAATCAACATTCATGGATATTCTCCTGCAGTCAACCACTTTTCCTGCTGACCAGCTACTAACATGTTATTCCCAAAAGGACCACGAGATGGCAGCAGTGGTGCACACTTGGAAACTGTTCTATTTGCTTTGCCAAAAGATTCATTCAGTTTTTAGGGAAAGATACAATGAGAAAGATGTTTTTCCTATTCATCAATACATTTCATTGAACAATATATTAACCATCTTGTACCACTATTCTGCCATCTATCAGTCATCTTCATAATTCCATCTTCCCAAGTTTTTACCTTTCGGCATACCAATATAAAGCCAGTTTCAAAAACCATCACGGCATTGGAATTTTATACAATATGTTTCTCTAAGTGCTCTCATTGCACTTAAGCTGGAATTCATTACAAATGGGTGACTGGAAAGCCCTTATATTGGGTACTTATGTAATACACTTACAAATAACCTCAAAAATAGAACAATTTGAACTTCAAAATAAACTGAATAGGGATAAAGACACCATATGCAAAAAACTTATGAAAACCATCTTCACCCTTAAATGCACAATATCACAAATAAAAGCTGAAAATATACAAATGTTGCACCCATACTTATAACCTAAAATACTAAATGAAATCCAGAGAAAGTAGAGAGAAGTGTGCACATTCATGAATCAGCAAGTGTATCTACAAGAAATCATAGCAGTTCTTTTTTAACTCTTGGAGTAGAATTTTGAATAAAACTTTTGTCATTGCTTGAGTAAGCAGCAACAAAGTAAATTAAAAATGCTTTTCAACCACACCTGAAACTTTTTTCAAGTGACTATATTTAGCTATAAAGCAAGTTTCAACGAAATGTCTTCAAAAACTATGCTTATTGCTCTCCTTCTCATAAGGTAACTAGAAAGTCCCTATACTTACATGTTTTAAAATACATTTATAAATACCTTCCCAACGTAAATCACAGTCAGAGTGGAAAATAATTTGCATAGAAAAATAGTAACAAGAATGCACACCAGACCAAGATCTTTCTAGTTTCAAAAATACTAAAACCTTCAAACTGCTTCTCAACCAAAGGTGATTTGTGCCCCAAAGAGGACTTCAGGCAATGTTCTGAGCCTGTTAGATTGTCCTGAGGTGGACGGAAGCGAGGCTGCTGGCAGTGAACAGAGGTATTGGATGCTAATGAGCACCTGCAATGCAGGGGACAATCCCCCAGGAGAATGAATTCTCTGGCCCAAAAGGTCCCTAGTGCTGAGAATAAGAAACCCTACTCTGTATCATGAAGACTCCATTGGGAATACAAACAGTATATCCTTTTGCATCCTAGATCTCAAGGGCTGCCTTTCTTGGAACAGGAAGCCTGAAGCTGAAACTGAAAGAATAAAATGCCAGCCAACTTGCAAATGTCAGGGGAGAAGTGTCCTAGGCAATAGTCAGGAGGCAAAGGAAGATCTGTCCACTTAGGAGACCACATCACACTGTGGTTAAACACAGTAGTCCTCTGAGGATCCCTGCTTCTTTCCATTGCTCATACATTATTTTAATAACTTATTCATAGTGTCACTTAGAACAAAGAGTCTTGCTCTGTTAGATTCCAGATTTCACCACCTAAAGTTTTCCTCTTTGAAAATGTGGACATTTGCTACATTGTGTTCTTCAGAGTACCTGGGGGGGGCACACTTCCTGTCACAAAGTACTTCTGATTTCTAGAACACCATGCTCTTTTAAAATGCTAAGAAAGATGTTACTCTTTTATTTAGTCATTAACATATTCGTGACTAACAAACACAATTTTCCTAACTCCTCACATTACCTCACTTCTTCATGTTTTCATTCAAGCTTTAACTATTTCTAGGTCACCTACAGCTACAACCATGGAATGATCATTATTGCATGAGAGCAAGTTTACCCTCGTAACTCATGAGATTCAACGGAAAAGTATCACAAACAGAATTCACTACAATGATAGCAAAATTACATGAAAAATAGGTAGATATAGAAAATTATAGATATAAATTTATGAAAAGACTCAGAAGCAACAAAACAGTTTAAAAAAAAACCTGGGAATAAACTTAACTACAATGTACAGGATCTGTATGAACAAAATTGGAAATTACTACACAGTCACAGAAACTTGAACAAATGAAAAATATCGTCTTGTTTTGGGGTTAAAGATGGCTATCTTTGTATATCCATTTACCACAGTTATCTACAACAGAAATATCCAGAGAAACATAGAAAAGTGGTCCCACAGGAAAAAGTTAGTTAAACTGGGACCCGAGACATGTACCCCAGAAACAGTCTGGCCCCCGTTTTCTGCTCCCCACAGGGGGGTTGTATCTGCCCCCCAACTCTCTCACCTCATAGCCCCGACGCAGCTCACCTCCTGCCCCTGGACCACCTTGCTTGCATCGCGTTAGCCTGTGAGCGTCACCTCGTGCCCACGGAGAGTCGTGCCCCGGCAGCGCCTAAACTCCAGGCCGTGTAGTTGTTCCTCTCTCCACCAGAACTGCCCACCCTTCACACTCGCCAGCCTAAATACGCCTCCCACCCAGCCCCGCCCCATTGGTGGCCCACTCCCACCTCCAGCCCAGTCCTGCCTCTGACCTTAGGCCCCGCCCCTCATCTGTAGCTTTGAGGTTGATTGGTCCATTTAAAAAAAAATAGCCAGGAGTCATGTATACTTGTGGACATGCAGTGTAATGAAGAAATACATTAATAATGTATACTTTACAAAATTAAATAATACTCTGAAAAAGTTCAGAGATTAAAAGGACAAGACACAAACTGGGAGAAAACATGAATGACCTAAAACGTGGTGTGAAAAAACATCAAAAGTGAAAGAATAGGAACAGGTACACAGGATGGTGCAAAAGCAGCTTTACAGTTGTTCACATGAAAATAATGTCATCATTATTAAATAATAGGGCAAAAATAAACTTCGTTTCTCGTCCTCAAAACACGAAACCTCCTTTTGCCCCACCCTGTCTTATGCACACATAAACCACATGAAAATTACATAATCACATGCGGTGGGCTTCAAGGTAACAAGCATGACTAGAGAGGAAGACCACTTCCTATCAAGGAGTTTCATTTACCAGGAAGTCCAAATTTCATACACAATGTCATAAACTTAAATTATGCAGATCAGAGACACAAACAAAAATCTATAATCATAATAGATTTAACAGACCTCTCATCAAAAATGCAAAATTCCTCTTTCAGAAAGAACAGACCACCTCAAAAAATTCAGTAAGGATGTAAAATACACCATGAGCGGCACACTGGACTCAACATTCACAGATAACCCACTTTGCAGTTTTCTTGCTGACCTGCCCTAAGGTGTTATTCCCAAAATGACCACAAGATGGCAGCAGAGATGCACACTTGGAACATTTTTTACATTGACCATATTGTAATAAAAAATTTTTAAAAATTCAAGGGATTAAAATTACATTAAGTTTCTAGCTCTAATGGTAGATAATCTAGAAATCAGATGTAAAGGTCACCAGAAAATTCTTACATTTAAAAGTTATGAAATGGACTTCTAAATATCACTCCAAATGAATCACAATTGCAGTTAAAATATCATTTCAAACAAATAATATTTAAAACAATACATTAAAAACCTATGGGAAAACATAGTGATACACCTGCACATTAGGGGGAAACAGTTGAAAATTTACCTGTTTTTGCATCCATACTGCAAACCCATAATAATACATTAAATCCCAGAGAAACTAGAAGAATGGAACTAGGCAAGGAGAGATGTCCTGAGGGTATATACCTAAGAGAATAGCAGCTATTACCTGTTTGGGTAGGATTTTGAATTACTTTTTATTTCTCTATGTAATTTAAGGAAGTTACCACAAAAAAAGGCAGTCTCAGTATGGGTAAAAAAAAAGTTATGAAAGGAAAACTTGGCATAATTTAAGAATAAAAATAACCTAGACTGCTGTGGTGACACCAGAGGCCTTTTTTCTGCTCACCCAGCCCGATCTCCTCACTCAGAGGGGCCCCTTTTCCAAAGGGCACTTCTTTGTGAGGAAATGACGGGACCAGAACTGAATGGGCAGAGAGGTGCTGACCAGCACAGCCTGAGGGGGAACTTGCCCCAGGGCTGCCTCACTCCAGGGCCCCCTTCATGTTGGGAACCGCCCTGACTGGTATCAGAAACTGAAACCCCCCGCCTAGGCTAAGGCTAAGGGAACGCCCTTGGAACCGTGAGCCGGCAAGGAGACAAAAGCTTATCTTCCTGGCAGAAATGCTGTTTCTGCTGCTTTGTTCATAACTGAACCCCCAAAAGCTTGGTCGGTTAGCCAAAGACGGGTAAGATTCCCCACGGGGAGAACAACCCAAGCCAGGCACGATCACTTTGGGAGGCCCCCCAAAGAAGGACTTGGGGGGGGGGCTGCAGCAAAAGGGGGTGATGGACCCTCACTCCTCGGCTTTGACAAAGTCTGAGTTCTCAGCGTCCGGAAGAAAATCTCCTTATCTCTCGGTGGCCTTAGTTCCCGCGCTCCACCTAAGCCTGAAACAATGACGGGGAAGTACAGCTCGGTACTGGGAAGTGCGGATTTCCCGGGGTGATCAGGCCTAAGAAAGAACATGTAAATTACTGTGAAACCTTCTTTGTTCAAGAATGCTCTCAGTTGAATGAGGAGGGTCTTAGGAGGAAGCTAGTTTGTTCCTCAGCCTTACAGCTCTTTGACCCCCCAACTCAATAGACCGGCAGAGTTCTTTGTTTTCTATATTCCTTACTTCCCCTAATGAGTATTGTACGTTACCTGAGTTATTATGCAAAATGAGCCCTAATAAAAGCAGGTATGGACGGTAAATCAGCGCGCTCCCCACTAGGGGGGGTGGCCATTCTGTCCCTACTTCCCCACAGAAACTGGTTTGTCTCTGTGCATGTGTGTTTTTTCTCGCGTGTATTGTCGAGCCATCCACAGTGTGCCGTGGTCACTGCTGGCCGGTGACCCACGCGCAGCAGCTGGCGCCCAAGCGTGGGGCAGCGATTCGGGACCACAGAGGTGGGACCCCGTTCGAGACCACTTGGAACCAGCGGCTCACGAGCCGTCGCTGTGGACAACGCATCAACTTCGGGTGGATTTGCGCGCTAACAGCCCAGGTAAGGGCCAACGACCCCGAACTCTTTCTCGGGCATGTCGTGGGATGCGTTGAATTTTCAGGGAAGTAGGTCTTTCTTTTCTAGGTCGTTTCTCTCTTCGCGACCGCCTATAATTGGGTAAATAGTAATCTAATTCTCAAGTTTGAAAAAAACAAACGATTTGCCTTGAAAAAGGTAATCAGGTGATTTGTTTTGGCCAATTAAAAGTAAATAAAAGTAAGCTTTTTCTTTAAAAAAAAAAAAGGAAGGTAAACATAGGTTGTAACTTATCTAAAGGGCAGAAATCTTTTCTGCGTATATTACAACAAGTTCTTAAAGAAGCAAAGTATAAGGAAGTATAAGAAAGTATAACAAAGTATAAGAAAGAAAAAGCATTTGGTTCAGCTTTTGCAATCTATAAGAAAATATTGTCCTTCATTTCCTGATAGAGGGACGTTAGACATTGATGTTTTGGGAAAAAGTGGGTGAAAGGTTGAAATCTTTGCAAAACAGTGGTATATCTATTGGTGCACACACCTTTGTAACCTGGAGGCTTGTCAGGGGATTCTCTCGAGTTCATTTGGGCAAAGAAAACAGAGCTAGATGATGATGAATCTGATTCTGACAGTGAAAGCGGTGTGCAAATTGAGTGAGCAGATCACGGAGGCCCCACCTTCACCCCCACAGAGAAGGATGGATTTTGCTCTGTATCTGCTCTGAAAAAAAAAATTGAGGATTCAGGGAAGGTTGAAACTTCACACTCTAGGAATGTAAATGGGAAACTGTAAAGATAAATGGAAAAGTAAAAGTTTTAGGAAAGAAGTTATGTGATGTTAGTTAATAATTGAAGGTATAAGGCATGGAAATGCAATCTTGGTGAATATCAGAAGGAGTATGAAAGAAAGATTAGAAGGTTTGTGAATGTTGCAGAAAATCTGTGGAAGTAAACGTTTTAAGAAAGAATTATGTGGTGTGTGTTAGTAATGGAAGGTATAAGGCATGGAGATACAATCTTGGTGGATATCAGAAAGTGTATGAAAAAGAATAGAGAGTTTGTGAATGTTGCAGAAGGTCTGTGGAAGTGAAAGTTTTAAGAAGCCTGGTAGATATCAGAAGGAAAAGGATTTTCCTTCACACTTTATATTTTTCTCCCTACCTGATCCCTCCAGAATTTGGCATTCTAAAGGAGTGAATGATGACATAAGGTCTCTTTGCATAAATCTAACAAGATCAGTCGTTAATAGTGGTTATGATTTAATTGTGCCTTCCAACTCTTTCCAAATCTGTTATCTCCAGAATATGACCAGAAAAATGAATGAATCCAAATGGCATTATAGCATTTAACAATGCACTGCTCTCCTTATGAGTCCGACAGTTTGTTAACACCTGGTTGCACTTATGGTTTAATCAATGCTACTTTAGAATTAGTCCAACAGGCTCAAATAGATCAGGAGATCCTGACCCGCCTTTCTGCAGTTGAATCAGCACTGGACTGGATTGGTGAACGCCAGGGCGCACTCCTGACTCCTCAGCACCTAACCTGTGACCCTAGTTTCTCCAGACTGTGCGTCACACCGCTACAGTGGAATTCCAGCCAACATACTTGGACTGATATACAACATCGCTTGAGGGGAGCTTTCTCCACTAACTTAAAAGGACAAATTGATAAATTGCAGTTGGAGTTACATCATCAGCTGCAGGACATTCAACGTTTAACCAAACAGGACATTTTTCGAGCCCTTAATGAAAATATTAATTGGCTGAATCCTAAAACATGGTTTGATGGAATTAATTTGAGAATTTGGGTTTTTGGAGCTGCTGGTTGTTTACTGATTGTGATATTGATTTGTGTACTTCGGTGTATTTGCAAATTGTTTTCCCAGGGTCGTATCAGAGACCAGCAGGTAGCCACCTTTATGGAACCCTTAGCAGTCCTAACTGAAAACAAGGGAGAAGGTATGAGAAACCACTCTGGCAGGCGTAAAATTAAAACTCAACACCCACGTAAGAAAGTAGGTGATGAGTCGGTGCGCAGAACTGCACCTGTTAAGAAATCCTCTCGTAAGAAGTCAGGCTTGCATTATGCTCAAACTGCCTTGTAATTTGCCTTTCCTGATATCTATGTAATTTCTCTCAAAGATTGAAATGTAATCAGACCTATTACTTTTGTTTTTCCCTTAATATGTTTTCTTGCACTGAATTTAGAAATTTAGGTATTCACCACCCATAGAATTTAGTTTCTGCTTTATATTTCTATTATTGCCTTATGATGTATGTAGATGTTGCTTTTCTTCTGATTTGCATTCGAAAACAGCAAAAGTAGGTTTCACAGGCTTAACGACCACAATTGATTTTAAAAAAACTAAAAAAAGGGGGGGATATGTTGGGAACCGCCCTGACTGGTATCAGAAAAGCTGAAACCCCCGCCTAGGCTAAGGCTAAGGGAACGCCCTTGGAACCGTGAGCCGGCAAGGAGACAAAAGCTTATCTTCCTGGCAGGAATGCTGTTTCTGCTGCTTTGTTCATAACTGAACCCCCAAAAAGCTTGGTCGGTTAGCCAAAGGCGGGTAAGATTCCCCACGGGGAGAACAACCCAAGCCAGGCACGATCACTTTGGGAGGCCCCCCAAAGAAGGACTTGGGGGGGGCTGCAGCAAAAGGGGGGTGATGGACCCTCACTCCTCGGCTTTGACAAAGTCTGAGTTCTCAGCGTCCGGAAGAAAATCTCCTTATCTCTCGGTGGCCTTAGTTCCCGCGCTCCACCTAAGCCTGAAACAATGACGGGGAAGTACAGCTCGGTACTGGGAAGTGCGGATTTCCCGGGGTGATCAGGCCTAAGAAAGAACATGTAAATTACTGTGAAACCTTCTTTGTTTCAAGAATGCTCTCAGTTGAATGAGGAGGGTCTTAGGAGGAAGCTAGTTTGTTCCTCAGCCTTACAGCTCTTTGACCCCCCAACTCAATAGACCGGCAGAGTTCTTTGTTTTCTATATTCCTTACTTCCCCTAATGAGTATTGTACGTTACCTGAGTTATTATGCAAAATGAGCCCTAATAAAAGCAGGTATGGACGGTAAATCAGCGCGCTCCCCACTAGGGGGGGTGGCCATTCTGTCCCTACTTCCCCACAGAAACTGGTTTGTCTCTGTGCATGTGTGTTTTTTCTCGCGTGTTGTCGAGCCATCCACAGTGTGCCGTGGTCACTGCTAGCCGGTGACCACGCGCAACACCCTCACAGCCAAGGCAGCTTCACAGACTAAGCAGCAGCAGCATTGGGCTGACCCACAGAGCTGCTGCTTCATGATTCACCCGAAACAACATGATTCACCTGGAACAATACTGAGCTTCCTAACAGCCATGCTGCACTCACAGCCATGAGTACCAAAACAGAGGTATTCGCACTAAAAAGAGTTTCCTTCTTCCCCACACCCCAGCTCTGGAACTCCTGCTGGCATTGAATTGGAGCCAGTGACCATCACTTCACAGACACCAGATGCCACAGACAGACTCAGAACCTGACACAGGCCCTGGAATCCAGAAACCAGGGCCCCAGGGCAGACCTAGAACCAAAAGCTGAACCCCAGAAACCTGCCCCAGTCCCAAAACTGTTCCCAAGACCCAGACCAGACCATGGACCCTGAATACCAGACCCCCAGACACCAGAGACTGATGACAAACGCTGGACACCAGATTCCACACATCAGAGATAAGAGACAGAGCTGCACATGGACCCCACACACTAATCCAGGACAGGGACCTACACCCAAAGATACTCCAGATCCCGGACACACAGCCAAAGACAGATTGAACACCAGCCCACAGACCCAGGAGACAGAACCCAAATCTGTAAAACAGAACCCCACAGCCAGACTCCAGAGCTGGAGCTGGGCAATGGAGCCCACTTCCCAGATGCAGGAGCAGAAGCGAGTCCTCACAGTGTGAAAAGAGCCAGGAGCCGATAAAGAACATTCCTGACTCTCTAAGTCCAAGCAGCTGGTGGCAGAAATAGCTTTTCATGACAATGTAAGTGTACAATGGAAGAAAATAAGTCCTGGCACTACTAAATTAGATCAAAACCTGCAGAAATAGACCAAAAAAGACTGGCAGAGCAAAAAATAATAATAATGCTTACTCTTGCCAGGAGATGTTCATGATCTCTCAGATGCTGCACTTTCCAGAAGTTAGTGTTCCAGCCATGAATGTCACATGGCCGGTTCACCAACACTGTGGGGCATTAAAAAATTGTTTGTCTTGCCTTCTAAATTCTAACACCTGAGATACCAATCAAATTCACGGGATCTGATTAATGGGAGGAATCCAACATCTAATACATGCGCAAGGGGGATTCCTATTAAAATGAATACCAAACACAATGAGGTAATATCGGGCATACGGGGTATTTTAGAAGAGGGAAGAACAGAGTCTTGGATTTCAAGCATGAAGTGGGGGACAGTGGCAGGTAATTTAGAAAGAAGGGCAGCCTACCTGGCAGGTTGATTTTTGTTGGGCAACTCCCACAACTTTAAAACACAAGGAATACGGTAACAGAGTTAACAAGCTCGGGCTAGGCATCTTACTGTCTGAAGCTGAGGTGATTGTCCTGAAGCTCTCTTCCAAAACCGAATTTTGGCAACTAAACCTCTTAGGAAGAAATGACATGAGAATCCTGTCATTTCCCAGCCTTCCCTTTCCTAACAGCCAGGTTAACATCAGCATGCCAAGTGCAAAATGCTGGCCCTCTCATGACCGCCTCTGATACTTTACATACAAGTTTTATATCCACAACCTACATTAGCACATTGTTCCATATTTCACTGACACAATCAGTCCATTTTGAGAATACTTTACTTCACTTAAATTGTTAAATTTTACCTAAGTTAATGTTGACATGCACGTACTCCCCAAATTCACCTCCTATTAAACACCTGACTACTTGCCTATGTGGTGGGGAAACAACCTTTCTTGTCACTTCAG
>NW_025333937.1:0-5576 GCF_019186645.2 Phyllostomus hastatus | reverse complement strand
TCATTTAACTGTTCATAGTTTTTATCTTCTTTTTCTTAAATAAGTCCCTTTAACATTTCATATAATAAGGGCTTGGTGATGATGAACTCCTTTGACTTGACTTTATGTGGGAAACACTTTATCTCACTTTTCATTCTAAATGATAGCTTTTCTGGATAGAGGAATCTTGGATATAGGTCCTCACCTTTTATGACTTGGAATACTTGTTTCCAGCCCCTTCTTGCCTGCAAGGTCTCTTTTGAGAAATCAGCTGACAGCCTCATGGGCACTCCTTTGTAGGTAGCTGTCTCCTTTTATCTTGATGCTTTTAAGATTCTCTCCTTATCTTTAATCTGGGGTTATGTAATTATGATGTGCTTTGGTGTGTGCTTCCTGGGGTCCAACTTCTTTGGGACTCTCTGTGCTTGCTGAACTTTCTGGAAGTCTATTTCCTTTTCCAGATTGGGGAAGGTCTCCTTCATTATGTTTTCAAATAAGTTTTCAATTCCTTGCTCTTCCTTTTCTTCTTCTGGCACCCCTATGATTCGGATGTTTTAAGTTGCCCCAGATGTTCCTCAGCCTCTTCTCGTTGTTTTGAATTCTTGTTTCTTCATTCTGTTCTGGTTGACTGTTGATTTCTTCCTTCTGCTCCAAACCACTGATTTGAGTCCCGGTTCCCTTCCCTTCGATGTTGGTTCTCATACATTTTCCTTGATTTCACTTTTCATAGCCTTCACTTCTTTTTCTATGTTGTGACCACAGTCAACCACTTCTGTGAGCATCCTGATCACTAGTGTTTTGAACTGTGCATCTGATAGGTTGGCTATCTCCTCATTGCTTAGTTGTTTTTCTGGAGTTTTGATCTGTTGTTTCATTTGGGCTACATTTCGTTGTCTCAGCTCACCTGTTACTTTGTAAGGGGTGGATTCTTAGATGTTAACTAGGGCGGGGCAACCCCCATTGCTGTCTTGTGGCATGTATGTCCTGGAGGGGTCTGAGAGGGAACAATGCTGCTTGCTCCATTCTCCCTGGCTTTAAGTCAGTTCCCCCACTTCCCACAAGCAAAGTGGGCCCTCCTGCTGCTGCTGGTTCCGAGAGTGGGTGGGCATGTGTACACTCTAGGACCCTGTGGGTCTCTCTAGTGAACTCTCCTGTGAGGCTGGGATGTTCTCCTGAGCCTCAACCCCCACAGATTTTTACAGTCACAGGTTTTGAAGCTTTATTTCTCTACTCAGGAAACCTTGGTTGTGAAATCTGTCTCACTTTGGAGCTGTTTCTCCCCGTTTATCTACACACAAATGTGGGACCACAAGCTGCTGTGTGGCCCACTGGGTCCTCCAGCCACCACCTTGCCACGTGTCCCCTCTGCCCTGGGTGCCAGTCTCTGCCCCTCCTCCCAGTCTGGGTGAATGTTTCTTCTTTAAGTTTTTGGTTGTTGGACTTGCATACAGTTCTATTTCCTGGCAATTCTGATTATTTTTTTGATTTTACATTTGTTGTTCTTCTTTTGGTTATGCAAGTAGGCAAACTGTATACACCTACACCTACATCTTGGCTGAAGTCTGCCTGATTTCTTCTTAAATATGAAGAAAACAGTTGGGGCTGACCAGGAAAGCATTAAATTGGAAAGTCAGAAAGCAAAGTAAAAACAAGTGAGAGAAAAAAGTTATTCAAAGGTATTCAACTAACAGCCCTGGCTGGTGTGGCTCAGTGGATCGATGGCCAGCCTGCAAACCAAAGGGTCACTGGTTCAATTCCCCATCACGGCACATGCCTGGGTTGTGGGACACGTCCCCAGTAGGGGGCACAAGAAGGAGCCACACATTGATGTTTCTCTCCCTGTCTTTCTCCCTCCCTTCCCCTCTCTAAAATAAAATAAATGAAATCTTTAAAAAAAAACAAAAACAAAGTTATTCAACTAACAATGAAGAAAAATAGAAGAGGTTTGAGTAAATTTTCAGGGAGATAGGAGAAGATACTGCATTTGTGAAACAAAAATTATATAATTACATACAGTTTTTCCTAATATCATATATCAAATAAATGACAACCAAGTGCCCCTGGATATTAAAAATATAATAAATTAAATGTTCAATAGAATAGTTGAAAAATGAACTCAGGAAAACATCTTAAAAATGAAAGAGAAGGACAAAAAAAAAGGGTCTTCTGGTTTCTTAACAACCAGAACAACAACCACAAAAAAGGCTATCTGTCAAGTTCTTGGGTGTTGTCTGGTCTGGTGAGATGAAAGTATTCCCTAATGCTGTTACAGATAAAACACAATGTTGTCCCTCACCCACGAGGAGGAAAATGTTGCAAGAATGTTTCAGGTACCAGGTTATTGGAGAGCCCTTGTCCCTCATGTAGCCCAGACACTGCAACCTCTGTAGGCTCTTGTCAGGGAAGCACAACCGTGGGATTGGAGGGAGAAGCAGCAGCAGAAGCAAAAGGAGCAGTTAAACAGGTGCAGGAGCTTGGTGTCTATGAGGCAGCCCTGCCTGGAGAGCTGGGTGTACACGTAACCCGGGGGAATGTCACGGGGTCTTTGGCAACAGCAGGGGAGGCTCTGCAGCCAACAGGGCTTTGGCCCCAGGTACAGAAAGGTGCTGAAGACAGACACAGTCTAATGGAGAAACAGCTCTGTGCCACCTACTAAGCCTCGCAGGCAACCGACCTGTCACCAGAAGCTCTGCTGTGGTGGTATGGACCGCCTGTCCCATGGAGGGGTGGCTGCAGGACCTGCCTCACACTCCAAAGGCTGGTGTAGCACAGACACCAACTATAGTGAAACAGAGCATTTACCTGCAATGGAGACACGTCCATGCACTGTCCCCTTCTAGCCAGGAGCTGCAGGTGTTGTTGGGGCCAGTCCCCTTGGGGTCAGGAGGAGATGCTGAAAAGAACACTCAAGGACGAGCCTGATGGCCCTTCGTGGGTGAAAGGTGGCATGGTTCCAGTGCCCCCGAGCATGGTGCACTGCCGGCTCCTGCAAAGGACCTCCCCCAAATGGCAAGCCACTGTGCACCAGCTCCTCGCAGAAGCCGTTTGGAGGGAGGAGGCGGGAGGACATAGGCAGTGGGCTACCACACAGGGTTATGGAAATTTCTGGTTTCATGTGGGACTTCGAACACTACTGAAGGTGACCAAGGGACTCAATTTATGGGACATTAAGTGCAAGGCTGGACCGAGAGCCCCAATACTGATGGCAACTGACAGAGCGTTACAATGGACTGCTGAAAAATGCCCTGAAAGCCCTCAGCAGTTGCTTGAACACACAAGTTCACAACAGCGTGATTCACACCAACCACAAGGTGGAAAGAGTCTATCAGTTCAGGAATGGACAAAAAATGTTCTGTCCATGGAATGGAACATTACTGGGACCGAAAGACGCTCTGACGTACCACTGACCGTGAATGAAAAGCCCCCACCAGATCGACCTGCAGCATTCCAGATGCTGCAGCACAAGTGGGCTTCCCCCCGAGAGCGCAAGTTCCAACCACAGGTACTTAGGTGAGGCCTTTGGGTATGACTCACCTGTGGTTGCCAGCACCCCAGGACACACCCCCTGACGCTAGAGTATTAACCTGGGCCTGGGAAACTCAACCTGGTACCCACTGGTGCGCTCTCCTGACCCCATGGGAGTGGGTCTCACCCAGGCCTTGCTCACACAACCTGCCACAGCTGGTACATGGCCACCTACTGTTCAAGTAAGTAATCCTGGGGAACTTACCAGGGCAGGTGCTTTCATTACTTCCATCTGGCAGATTCACATCCTACTCTCACAGCCAGCATTCTAGGCTGGGGGGGCATCGCAGTGTAAAGGTGTGGCACGGGAGACCATGGAGATCCCTGAACAAGCCACTGTTCTTACACTGGGTGCATGTGTGTGTTTGCATGACAGCTCCCAGGGGAGAAGGGGAGAGAGCACCGGTCCCTCCTCCAGCAAAGTCCTCAGGGTCTCCCAACCTCTGTCCCTGTCCAGGTGCCCAACTACCACATCACACAGGGGGTGTCGCCCCAGGCCCAGACCCTGGTGTCCTCAGAGGGCTCCCCACTGTCTGAGCACTGACCCCAGATGGGGGGCAACTGCACTTCCCCCCCAGCTTCTCACAGGCACTTCCCCCAAAGCACCAGCTGTCCTGGGAGCCCTGTGACAGCAGGGCCACAGCTCAGGTTCACCCTTGAACCCCGGGATAACAGGGGGAGGGGGTGGGGGTACAGAGTGTGAGCTCAGTTTTCACCCCCAAATGTGAGCAGACAACAGCCCCATCGAGGCCACCGGTCCCACAGGACCAGCCACCAGAGTGGGGGTGGAGGCAGAGAAAAGAGCACCAGACCCTGCCTCAGCCCCAGCCCCAGGTCTTCTCCTTAAACTTGGTCAGATGTTGTGCACATTGCCAGTGACAGAAAGTCACAGAAATGTGATGTGCAGCCCAGGAAATATAACTGACCATACTACAGTGACTCCGGGTGGTGTCAGATGGCTGCTGGGCTTATGGGGGGAGAGGATCACTGGGTAAGTTACGTAAGTTATGCAAACGTCTAAACGTAGACCTGAAACCTACATAATATTGTACATCAGCTGCAATTGAAACACTTTAAACTTTTAAAATAAATAATAAATGTGATCAAATGATTAATAAAACCTGGAATTTTTTTATTCTTTCTTTTTAGAGAGGGAGGGGGAGGGAGGGAGGGAGAGAGGGAGAGAAGCATCGCTCAGTTGCCTCTCAAAGGCCCCTGACCAGGGACCGAACCCACAGCCCAGGCTGGGGCCCTGACCGGGGGTAGACCCGGCACCTTTCAGTTTGGGGGACAGCGTCTGCAGCAGGCAGGGCTGAAACCTGGAGTTTGAAACCTCTCTCACTGACCGGAACCAAAAGCCAGCGTCACCCGGTGGAAACGGGACACAGGACAGTGCGGAGCACAGGAACAGCGCGCTGGTGCGGGGACCCGTGGAGGCCCGGCTGCCGGCTCCGCCCCACGCGCCTCTGCGTCTGGATGAAGCGAGACAGGAGACGCGGCCTCCACTCCAGGGACAGAACCTCTGGCCACCCAGGCTGCAGCCCGCTGACCGCCGGCGGCCCCACCCGACATGCTGCAGGGCGGCCGGGCCTCGGGACTGGAGCTGCGGGGCCCTGCGCAGGTGCCGGCCATGTCTGCGCCCGGGGGTCTCTGACCCGGGGGTGGGGGGCGGCGTCTCTCCCCTCAGCTGTGGGGGCTGCGTGGGCCGCGTGGGCACCCCCGGCCAGCCCTGGCCGAGGGAGGCGGGGCTGCGGGAGGATCCAGCAGGGCGGCGCGGGCACCCCTGCAGCAGCAGCAGCAGCAGAAGGGCGCTCGCTGGGCTCCGGTGGAGGAGGCTGCGGGTCACACCCGTCAGCTGGCTGGGAGCACAGTTCCTCTGCCTGACACGGCCTGCGTTTGGGAGCCCCATCCCCAGTCCCCAAGGCGGGATCTCCCACTCGGAGAAGAATAAACAGGCAATATACTTTGGAATGGACCAATCGGAAGAAATGAAAGGATAACGGAGTGCACTGGGTGAGGTTTGCGTCTCAGCTAAAATCTAGAAACGTGGGGTGAGAACCTGCCAGATGATG